>NC_056745.1:1015018606-1015283606 GCF_019279795.1 Protopterus annectens | reverse complement strand
TTGCAGAGTCTTTATCCAAATGTCAAGAGACAATATGGGTGGGTTATGACTCTTTTTGAATGATCTGGGCTTCCAGATAAATACTGCGAATTCCTGCTTGACTCCATCTCACAGGATTGTATTTCTGGGATGCCTAATAGATTTTTCTCTTCAAAAGGCCTTTTTAACACAAGACGATAGATTTTTATCTGGAATTTTTCCTGAGCTTCTCCAATCAGTTTCAGACTTCTGCAAGAGAAGTTTTCAGCTTCCTAGGCATCCTGGTCTCTATGATTCTCATAATACTTCTTTCCAGATTGCACATGAGAAAAATGTGGTGGTTTCTAAAAAAAAAACACATGAATCCAGCATTTGCATTATCTGGAGTATCAAATCCCAGTTTTGGGCTTTATGAAAATGGAATTCCACTGTGGAGACAACAAATTCAACTGTACCTAGGTATCCCCTTTTCTAATCAGACCCTATTCCAGTCTGTCATCAGATTTTGCTTGGGGAGCAGTTTCCAGAGGGGTAAAAGTGCAATGCCTACGGACACCTTTAGACAGACCAAAGTATATGAATTTAAATGAGATGTTGGCTGTGATACATGCCTTGAAGTCTGTCCTGCACCTTTGGTCCCCAGAACCAGTCCAAATGATAGCAAACAATGCCACAGTCCTGTTGTGTATACACATGCAGGGAGGTACAATGTCATACACCCTATGCAGGATTGCAGTGATAGTTTGGGAGTTATCCTTTCAACATTCTTTTTCCCTCCAACCTCTTACATTCTGTCAGAGCAGAACATAGTGCAGTCAAGCTGAGCAAGACCAGGGCAGATCCTCACAAATGGAAATTGTATGAGGGAGTCTTCCATGAATAGATCAAGTTATAGGGAATACCTCAAACAGATCTGATCACCTCCTTACAAAACAGACAACTACACACATTCTGTTGCAAGGCTCCCTATAAGCAAGCACGGAAAATAGACACAGCTTAATTTCCTTAGAAGGGAATGTTCCTTTATGTGTTTCAATCCTTTCCACTGATTTCCAGGGTAAAGCAGACATTCCAAGGGATACCCCAAAAATAATTGTAGTGACATCCTTTTGGCACAGGCAACATTGGCTCTCTCTTCTTATGGAATGGACCAAGGGCAGTTACCACAAACGTCCTCACAGACTGAGCCTACTCACAAGATATGGGGAGTTTGATACAACCCCAATATCAATCCGTTTTAGCCGACTGCCTGGATGATTCCATTTTAATACCTTTTATGCACCTTTTTCATAAGAAAGTGCAACAGATGCTAAAAGTGGCAAGAAAGCCTACAAACAGAAAGCCCTATGTTGTTAAGTGATTTTCTGGTTGTTGTCCAACTGGTAGTTACATATTTTTGTGAGCTGGTTTCCTCTGACCTAATCTTTTCCCCTTTAACGGTTCATTTTGCATCAATTTCAGCATGTGTGTCCATGGATCCTCTTCTCAGTTCTCTGTTTATTGTCAAACAGTTCCTGAAAGGAGTTTTATACTTGAGACCTCCTTGTAAACAGGTTTCGCCTCCGTGGGATCTCAACTATGCACTGGAGAAATTGACTATGTCACCTTTTGTGACTATCAATCTGATTTAAGATTCTTGACATGGAAAACTGTAGTTGTCTTCGCTCTGTCATCTGCAAGAAGAGTATCTGAGTTGCAAGATGTCATGGTGTGTGAACCCTCTCTGATTTTCCATACAGATAGGATATCTTTAAGAACAAACCCTATTCATTCCTAAAGTGGTTTCAGAGTTTACTTTGAATTAAGCCATCAATCTCACAATGTTCTACCCAGAACCTACAAATCAAGGAGAAAAGATTCTGCACATTCTAGATGTCCATGGGTAGCTGGTTAAAGGATGGCAATCATCTCACTGGTATTCTGGAGTATTGACTGCTGTCTTCACGTCCACACTCATTTACTGTGCTAATGGCTTAATACACAAGGTGATAGGCATCTCCTTTTTGTTAAACAGTAAACATAGGGATACTGAATGAACACAGAAATGAGTGAAGAAGTTCTGTCCTGCTAACTAGGCTAACATAATGCCAAAGTTATCTGTGATATAGGCCCTTTTGAATGAATATTATCCGTACAAAACAGAGTAACCACTATGATATAAATGTTACTGTATGCCAGTCCAGCAGCAATGACCTCTGGAATTTGTGAAAAAAAAATCCATGTACTAATGTTATGTTTCCCAGCTGATGCAATGCAAGCATAATAGGTCACCTTCCTTTTTAATATAAAGTGTGTTCCTTATGATGTGATAGGGTGGTGATTTAGTCATAATGCCATGCCCTGCTGGTATGTGACATAGTTTTATTGTACTGTGTCATCGATATGTTTATGGATAAGTTATAAGGACTTAGTCAGTGTCTGTATTCCAGGTCATCCATCACAAGGATCCCATCTGTGAGATTATACATGAAAGACGCAATGAATGTGAAGTAACTGAAATGGGTACTAATGAAGCATACAAAGCACAGTCTAAAACATTTTTCTTCTCTCTCACTAGTGCAACTATGCTTATTTTATCTCTTCTATCCCTTTCAATAAACCTGTTTACCAATTCATGAGTCTGGAAATAGTTTCCTAGCTTTTGTAATGTGTGCAGTGTAAGCTATGTAGTTCTACCACACCCTCTTTTAAAGAACTTCTTGTAGTTTATGGTTCTTCTGTGGTGCAATCACATTGGTATAGAAGTGTATACTTTTTTGTCTTCCTGTAGCTAACCATCAACTGCCACCAGCACCATTTCTCATTCACTTGTTCCATAGGATCTGCCTTATACTCCAAGGCTCAATCCAAAATATGTCTGTGGCTGCTGAGGACAAAGAAGACACTTGTGCAGTGTTATACTCCTGCCAGTGAGTGTGTCCTGTCTCCCAACACCCTGCAGCAGTTGTGTGGACTTCACAATGACTACCTTTAGGAAGAGAACGCACACTTCCATGGATGT
This sequence comes from Protopterus annectens, assembly GCF_019279795.1. Lineage (NCBI taxonomy): Eukaryota > Metazoa > Chordata > Ceratodontiformes > Protopteridae > Protopterus > Protopterus annectens. The sequence continues at coordinate 1,015,280,626 of NC_056745.1, read as the reverse complement.
GCAACTTCCCAGTTTAGAGGCACACTGCTTGTGTAGCATTCAGTTCATCAGGCTTATAGTGTTGTTTTAATGTGGCAAACCTAAGAAGCCCCTCCTCCCAGATATGTGAGCCAAATTTAGCTGCACACTTCCATCTTCCTTCTGTGGCCACTCCAGTATCCATGCCGCTAATAATATACAGGTTTATCTGGGTACAATAAGGGGTTTATCCCTCTGCACCATAGGGCAACTAACAGATATATATTGTTGGCCACTTGTTAAATCACTTTGTTAAGGTGTCCAAACCATTTTTTTGCAGTAGAGTCTTCATTCTTTTTCACATTTATTTTCATGTTTCTTTATAATTATTTGTATTTCTTAAATCCATTTTTATTGTATCATCTAGATCACTACAGTATTTCCCTTGAGCTATTAAGGACGGTGAACTTTATGTCCTGTCTTTACCTTGTATCTGCTTATTATATTTCATATATATGTGAAAACAAAAGCTGCCTATCTCTGTTTAGTAGTGGAAGCTTTCATTGCATCTTGTCTGTCTTAAGTCATCATCATCACCCCCTTTTTCCTATTTTCTACATGGGGTTTGTGTGTCGTGTTAACTATCTCCATCTCTCTTGATTCAATGCCACACTCCTACTGTCTTCGACACTCATATCTGACTGTCACAGATTTTTTTTTCACACAATCCATCCACCTCTTTGCTGGATGTGCCCGTTTCTTCTTACCTTCTTCCTGTCTGTCCCAAATCTTCTTCACCAGATTGTGTTCTGTTTTTCTGCAGATGTGCTCGAACCACCATAATCTGGTCTCTGTGACCTTTTCTGCAACTGGAGCTACTTTAGCTTCCACTCTTCGCTTCATCTGTCCTACAGTGTGCATCCTACCACCCTTCTCAGGCACTTCCATTTCCATTTACCCCTAGCTTTCTCATCTGATCTGTCTTTACTGCCCAGGATTTCATACCAGACAGTAGTACTGGTTGCACCACTGTTTTGTACACCTTGCTTTCCAGCTTCTTTGGCATTCTTCTGTCATAGACTACACCTGACACTATGCCAGTTGTCTGCAGCCCCTTTAATTCTAGCTTTGACCTCTTCATTCAGTCTTCCCTTCTCCTCGACCACCCCTCCCAGATACCTGAACCTATTAACCTGTTCCAATATCTTCCCTTCCCTTCTAGCCTGGTCTGTCTTTTCTGTCTCAAAGAAGAAACAGCTTGGGCCAGCTCTAAGGTCAACTTTCACTCCAAACACGAAATATTCACAAAGAGCAAGGTAAATTCCAGTGATCAGAAACACGAGGCAGGTAATAATAAATATCAAACTTGTTTATTTAGAATGCACAAAGCTTTCAGGCCCATGCCCTTCCTCCGTGTGTTACATAACAAACTACTGTTCTCATATATTTAAACTAAAACCTTCATGGCACAGCCCAGTCAGAAAAAGACAGCAATTAACTGCATATTTATATTTAAAGACATAAAACACATTTTAAAAACATGAAGAATTTCCTATCTAAATTAAGTATTGCACTCTAAAATTATAAGTATAAATATATATATAAATATCTATATATATATATATATATATATATATATATATATATATATATATATATATATATATATATATTTGTATATTAAAGTGCACATATCAGTCATTTACAATAATTCAACAGCATTTGTCTTTTCTTTATTATAGGTTTCAAACTAACTTCTGCATTAATACTAGGTAAAGAGTCTGCTTGCAGTCTCACTATACATTCATACTCTAAAGTCTCTTGTTTGTTATTCAGATCACCTCCTCTTATGCTCCTATACACAATGCTTATAACTCTAAATTTAAATTCGTGGTCTATTCCGTTTTCATCCATGTGTTTTGCAAGTGCATTGGTTTTTACATTCCTGCCTATTTCAAATGCATGTCCTGTTATATGATCCTTAAGTCTTCATGTGCACTTACCTACACAGAAGGACTGACACTTTGTGCAGGTAGCAAGGTACACCATTTTAGAAATAGAGCAGGTAGCATAACATTTAAAAGTACATTTTACATTTGTTAATGGATGTATAAACTCAACACTATTTATGATGCCTTTACAACAGGAGCAGTTATGGCAAAGAAAAGTACCTACTTTATGTGTTAGTTTAACATTATGTTGTTTCATATCCTTAAAACAAAGGCATTTTTTTAACTGTGCACAGTTCTTGTAGGCAAAGTAGGGTCTCTCTCCCACCAGTTGTTTCAGCTTTGGCATAGAGCCTAGTAATGTCCAGTGCTTGCATATAATATTTTTAATATCATTAGTCCTTCAGTTAAACCTAGTTATATAATGTAAGTGACCTTGTTCCCTTAGAAAATCCCTGGGGAGCTCTTTTTTTCTAAGAAATAGTCTTGCACTACTCTGCCTATCATTAACTCCATCAGCTTTTAGATTCTCAAGTGTAGATGCATCATAGCCTCTGTCTTTAAATCCATTTATCATTTGGTCAGTCTGAGTTATACATTGCATATTATCTGTATTCAAGCAACTTGCCTCAAGTAGCTGACTCCTAATAGTGCTCTTAAATATATGTGTTGCATGCATACTGTCCTATGGGGTGTACCTGTCATGCATACTCATTCTATAGGTGTACTTATCATGCATACTTGTTCTATAGGTGTACTTATCATGCATACTTGTTCTATAGGTGTACTTATCATGCATACTTGTTCTATAGGTGTACCTATCATGCATACTTGTTCTATGGGTGTAGTTATCAGGCATGCTCGTTCTATGGGTGTACTTATCATGCATACTTGTTCTATGGGTGTACCTATCATGCATACTTGTTCTATGGGTGTACTTATCATGCATACTTGTTCTATGGGTGTACTTATCACGCATATTTGTTCTATGGGTGTACCTATCATGCATACTTGTTCTATGGGTGTACCTATCATGCATACTTGTTCTATGGGTGTACTTATCATGCATACTTGTTCTATGGGTGTACCTATCATGCATACTTATTCTATGGGTGTACTTATCGTGCATACTTGTTCTATGGGTGTACCTATCATGCATACTTGTTCTATGGGTGTACCTATCATGCATACTTGCTCTATGGGTGTACCTATCATGCATACTTGTTCTATGGGTGTACCTATTTGCATGTACATCCATTTGAAAAATAGAAGTTCCAATACCATCACTAGTTTTCTTTAGCTTAACATTTTAAAAATGTATTGTGTTCAGTAAATAGTCCAATGAGAACTTCAGGAAATCAGTGGATGTATTCATTTGTTCTACAAATGCTGTTAATTCATCAGAGTTCCCCTTCCAAACCAAGAAAACATCATCCACAAAATGCTTGTAAAATACAGGGTAGTGGACAAGTCTCAGGGGATCCCTGGACATAAACTGCTCCTCCCAAAATCCTACAACAATATTAGCATAGGTGTTGGCCATTGGGATACCCATGGCCACGCCTGCCTTCTGATGGTAAACATTTTCACCAAAAATGAACACATTGCTATTCAGAACAAGATCTGTCAACACACATATAGTGTCTATTTCTCATACACATTTCTTCTAGTCTATAGTCATTCAGTACAATAGTAACAAGTTTCAATATCTAAAGTGTCAAACATAAAATCTGTTCTTTCATTAGACTCATACCATTCATATAGGCACATAAGGAAATCACCTGTATCTCTAATATAACTTCCAATATTCACTATTATACCATGACCACCCCAAAACGTGCACGCTGATTGGCCAGCGTGCCCGTTGTAAATCGAGTTATACTAATGGAAAAAGGTCCGGTCGCCCGGACTTTTTTCCATTAGTATAACTTCGATTTTAACACTGTCTCGCTATGTTAAATGGGTTTAACATGCGAGACAGTTTAAAATAAGCAACGGAGATCTCCGTTGCTTATTTTAAAGCTCTCTCGCTATGTTAAACTTTTTTAACATAGCGAGACAGTGTTTTAAAAAAAAGCAACGGAGAAAGCAAGATCTCCGTTGCTTTTTTTTAGTGTTTCGCTATGTTAAATGAGTTTAGCATAGCGAGACAGTTTTAAAATAAGCAACGGACATCTCCGTTACTTATTTTAAAACTGTCTCGCTATGTTAAACTCATTTAACATAGCGAAACACTAAAAAAAAAGCAACGGAGATCTTGCTTTCCCCGTTGTTTTTGCCCACAGCTCTGATGTACTGCATAGGCGCGCAGTACATCAGAACTGCCGCGGATGCCAGACATCTGCGGAAGGGCAGTAAACAGGCATTATACTATGCCATTATTTAAGAAAAGTAATAGTTTCTTTTCTTAAATAATGTCATGGTATAATAGCAATAACCCACTTCTGGGTGTGGGTAATGCTAAATTTACCCACGGTTGGCTTTGTTTGGTCCCTCGAGCTTCGCCCTCGGGACCAAACCACGCCAACCGTGGGTAAATTTAGCATTACCCACACCCAGGCGTGGATTATTGCTATAATAACTTAGCACGTACAGATTGCAAATATGCAGTTATGGGTTCAGTGACGCATCCACCTCCAAATACTATAGGTCTCATAGGTGGAGGATAAGTGGCTCAGCCATACTGGGTGAGAAGTAGTATGGCCTGTTACCCTACTGCTATAGGCTAGTGGAGGAACAACAATTGTGTCATTGTGGCTAAGTGCTGCAAGCAAGATAGTAAGGCATATTCATATAAGCAAAAGCATGCATTGGGCATATATATGGGACCTGCATGATTGGAATGAATACCTGTCCCCTCACAGCTGGCTCTTTCCTCTGGGAGAATGAATGGGCAGATGTGGCTCTAGTAACAGTCAGGAACAAACTAGATATTAGTAGGGGAGTCATTAGGTATGTCATACAATGTAAACAAATACATATATACATATATATATATATATATATATATATATATATATATATATATATATATATATATGTATATAAAATGGTCATAAGAGTGAACATTTTTTTTGTCTGGGAATAAGAGCGAAACATAGAAAAGCAAATGCTCCATTCCTATGTTTTTCACCAATTTGGCTGCTTCCTATAGGAGATCATTTTGCAGCGGGGCAGGGAATTTGCCCTTACCATGCTGTGGTGTGATCTCTGAAATTGTATATATAATTAGTATGGGGTGTGAGAAGTTCAGGGTGGCTTCTCTCGCTGCAAAAAAAATATATATTATTTGTATTTTGATCCTTCTAGTTTCAAGTTAAATGATTGATGTATGTGTGTCCATTGTAGTTCAGTAATTGGTTATATAATGCATACATATAAATTGTGTGTGTGTGTGTGTGTGTGTGTGTGTGTGTGTGTGTGTGTGTGTGTGTGTGTGTGTACGTACATATATGGGTCTGCTTTAGTAGACTGAAATGCCACATTACCAACACTCAAAACACCAAGACCACATACCCAAAAAGTGCTAAACCTGAAACTGCAAAAGCCTGACTACCATTTACCTGACAAGTTCACAACACTAAAGTAGGCAAACCATAGCTTAAAACAACCTCCATAAAACATAACATGCTATATTTCAAAATCTTTACTTGTTACTACATACAGTGCAACAAACAACTACCAATCACTTCCTGAAATAAAACAACTCACCCATAAATGCAGTGCTCACCATTGCCACCACAAACACGTGAACTTCCTCTGCCTGGAGGTGCATTGCCAGTTCCATGACATTGTCTAGAAGTTACAGTGCTACATGAATGTGAAAAATGTCTGCTCGTATCACAACTCTGTTCACAACCACACGGTATACCATCATTGGATATGGACACCTCCATCACTGACACACCGGTGGAAGTAGTACCAGTACAAGAGTGTAATCTGGCATGGCCAAGGCTGTGTTGGATAACATCTAATGATGTACCAGCTCTTTGACTATGTGGATGTTGAGCCTCACCCAGCAGATATTCCATAACAGAAACTGCATGGTCATGTGTGTCATTCATCTGGTCCAAGGAGTCACACACATGATTCCTGCAGCCTTGTATGTCAGAATGCATGACATGCAGTATTCTACCTCTTCCAAGGCTCTGGTGGAACTTATCTGTGACTCCATGATGGCCTTGCAGATATGTTGGGTGGCACCTACTGACACGTCAACATCAGGGGTAGGCAGTAAGCCTGCCTCAAGTCAAAGTCAAGTTAAAGTAAACTTTTTGCCAAACAGATATACACAGCAGTTCAAGCTGAATGAAATTACATTGCTTTGGTTCCAGTGCAAGACAACAATGAACACATTGTCTGAGTGACAGTAAGACTAATGCACATACAGTAATACTTAAAATATTAACAACACAATAAATGACCACAACAGGACAGGAAGACATTTGACAATATTATACTAGAGACTATGACTTTACATTGTGATTGCTTAGATATTGCACTTCAAAGTATCTTCCTAGCCCTTCTCACACACCAAGTCTCATGGAGATCATCCATGGATGGGAGCGAGGAACCATTGACTTTTTTTGCTGTTCTCTATGCGATCAAAGTCTCCTCCTCCTACAACCAACTATACCGACACACCAGTGTGGTACTTCAGCCTCATAATTGCTAGGGGAAGATTCTGCCACTTATGGAAATAGGGTAACCACACTACCCCAATCACCTGAGCCCCCTCAACCTGTTCAGTCTCAGATAGTTCAGTGTCATGGGTATGCATAGGCCTACTGACTGTGTGCATACTCTGTGGAGGGGATGTGGGAGCCACATCCTCTACTTTAGATATTCCCTCTCCATTCCCAGACTGTGCCTGTTCATTACTGCTATCACAGTCATAGGCAACTGATACTCCAACAACAGGTGGTAGAAGCTCCACAGTGCTTGCACTAGCCTCTTCTGTGATAATGCCAATAAAACAGAAAAACAGGAGAAATACAAGAAGAAAATATTAGAAATAATCTACCTGCACCATAATAAAGCAACAATAGATGAAAATGCATGTAAAACACTTTATGCTAAGGTATATTTACAGATCTATATATAAATTAAAAAAATATAGTATACCCATACCATATGCAAGTAGTCATTGAACCTCAATGCCAGATGTTCCCCTAGACAAACAAAACTGAAAATGATAGCGGCATGATAAGCATTAAACAGAAGATGACCAGTTAATCAGCACTATTATAACTCTATACCCCTTTTATGTTTTATATATATATATATATATATATATATATATATATATATATGTGTGTGTGTGTGTGTGTGTGTGTGTGTGTGTCTGTGTTTGTGTGTGTGTGTGTGTGTGTGTGTGTGCGCATGTGTGTGTGTGCGCGCGCGCGCAGGTGTGTGTGTGTGTGTGTGTGTGTGTGTGTGTGTGTGTGTGTGTGTGTGTGTGTATGTATGGTTGTGATTGTGATATTCGCGGTTTTGTGTGTTCGGGTATGTGGATGTTCGACTATTCAGTTTCGAAATACTGAAATTCGGTATTTCAGTATTTCAAGAGTGTATAGCGAATCCATATGTAGCTATATATATATATATATATATATATATATATATATATATATATATATATGGCTTACAATCAAAATTGCAAAGGCTTGAGTGCAAACATCATTTGGACGAAAGATAGTATTCAAAGTTGCACAATGCAGAACTAGATTAATATGACTTTATAATAACGAACGTAAGGCTTGATTCATTATTATGAATTCATCATTGTGAATGGAGACCACAGTACAGTGAGGATCAGGGAACTTGCCCCTTTCCTCACTGTAGTGTGATCTCGGAGTTAGTGTATATAATTTGCAGGGGGTGTGGGGGGCTGGGTGCAGGGGGACTACTGCATGGACTTTTGAAACTGGAAGTCTGGCATGTCAAATGTCAAACATCGTGTTGACACTCTTTGACATATAGGCGAGATTTTGTTTTCAGTTTTAGGATTTTCATTCATTGTTTGAATGCACGGATGAAAACAAATACACACCACCAAAAGTCCAGCATAAATATTTTCTTCCAGAATACTTTAAAAAAAGTCAGTCCAAATGGCAATCCAAATAATTCAGGTTTAATGGAAGCAACAGCACATAGAGCAGTTAGCTGCCATACAGCAGCATCAGGAACAGATAATTCCACACAGGAACAAGTGACTCACAGACCGGTTTTGCCCCCTGGCGTTATCAATTTATAAGTGTATCCATTTCTCACTGCTTCTTAAATAGTCTTACTCTTATGAACATTTCTCAGTACAGTGTTACATACAAATATCAAAATATCAACACTTTTCAGGAAATAAATATACATGTGTTATAACTTATACATATTTATACACATATACATATAAAATATGTATATATAAACAAATATACGCATAGATCTACATAAAGCATATAAACATCTATACACATTTAGTTTTTCAAAACATCTATTTTCAAATGTTAAATATGCTCATTTTAACCTGGTTTATAAATGGCCCCTAAACTCACTATCCACAACCTTTCCTTTTTATCTAAAATCTTATGTTTGATATTTCTAGACAAATCAGTGCCCCATACCACATCAATATCAACAAACACAAAATGTGCAGAATTATGCTTTAACTTGTTCTTTTAAAGTGCACTTCTAGATCTCTTACAGTTTGTGTCACTCAGATGTATCGCTATACAGTTCTTAAAGGCCCTAGAAGTCTGGCCTTTATAGAATGCTCCACATTGGCGTACTGCCATATACACTACCCATTCTGTCCGACATGTAATAAGGTACTTGATATCAAAAACTTTCGAGGTATTAACAGAAGTAAAAGATCTCGACTTAAGTATAACTTTGCAGTAAACGCAATTACCACAGCTATTACAACCCACCAGGTACTAACCCTCTTAGGTCACTTAATATCATCCATTCTTTTGTACCAAGAAAGATAATCACCCACATTCCTACCTTGTCTGTAGCTATAAGAGCACTGGTCACCTAAACATTTGTCAAAAAAACATCAGATTTTAAAATATGCCAGTGTTTGTCAATAACGTGTTTAATTTTATAACTGTTCATACCATATGTGGTAAGTAGTTAAACCCCAGCTTGTTTAAGCCTAACAGGTTCAGGTTCTACTTCCCGGGTATTTGTTAACAAAACCTTTATCTTTATATTCAGAGCTACATTTTTCTCCCTAGCTATATGGGATCTATTGAGACATATTTATAGTTAGGAAGAGAACTATATAGCTGAAGCTGAAAAAATGTGTGACAGGTTCATTAGGAGGGGGTATGATAGATCCCATATAGCTAGGGAGAAAAATTTAGCTCTGAATATAGAGAGAGAGGTTTTGTTAACAAATACCCAGGAAGTAGAACCTGAACATGTTAGGCTTAAACAAGCTGGGGTTAGACTACTTACCACATATGGTACGAACAGTTATAAAATTAAACAGGTTATTGACAAACACTGGCATATTTTAAAATCTGATGATTTTTTTTACCAATGTTTAGGTGACTAGTGCTCTTACAGTTACAGCCGAGGTAGGAATGTGGATGAATATCTTTCTTGGTACAAAAGAAGGGATGATACTAGGGGACCTAAGAGGGTTAGTACTCTGGTGGGTTGTAATAGTTGTGGTAATTGCATTTACTGCATAGGTATATTTAAGTCCAGATCTTTTACTTCTGTTAATACTTTAAAGGTTTTTGACACTAGGTACCTTATTACATGTCGGACAGAATGGGTAGTGTATATGGCAGCATGGCAATGTGGAGCGTTCTATATAGGCCAGACTTCTAGGGCCTTTAAGAACTGTATAGCGATACATCTGAGTGACATAAACTGTAAGAGATCTAGAAGTGCACTTTAAAAGCACATGTTAGAGCATAATTCTGCACATTTTGTGTTTGTTGATATTGATGTGGTATGGGGCACTGATTTGTCTAGAAATATCAAACATAAGATTTTAGATAAAAAGGAAAGGTTGTGGATAGTGAATTTAAGGGCCATTTATAAACCAGGTTTAAATGAGCATATTTAACATTTGAAAATAGATGTTTTGAAAAACTAAATGTGTGTAGATGTTTATATGCTTTATGATATCTATGCTTTATGTAGAGTATATTTGTTTATATATACATATTTTTATATGTATATGTGTATAAATATTTTTTAGTTATAACATGTGTATATTTATTTCCTGAGAAGTGTTGATATTTTGTAATAGATTGTATGTAACACTGTATTGAGAAAGGTTCATATGGGGTGTGACTTTAAAAGCAGTGAGAAATGGACACACTTACACACTGATAATGTCAAGGGGCGAAACCGGTCTGTTGAGTCACTTGTTCCTGTGTGGAATTAACTGTTCCTGATGCAGCTGTATGGCAGCTAACTGCTGTATGTGCTGTTGCTTCCATTAAACCTGAATTATTTGGATTGCCATATGGACTGACATTTTTGAAAGTATTCTGGAAGAAAATATTTATGTTGGACCTTTGGTGGTGTGTGTGTGTGTGTGTGTGTGTGTGTGTGTGTGTGTGTGTGTGTGTGTGTGTGTGTGTGTGTGTGTGTGTATATGTATGCATACCTGGAGCATCACTAATGGATACTCTGTGGCTGTCTTTCACCTCTGCCTCGACATCCATCATTGCACTAGGTAAATTGTCTGAGCTGTTTGGACCTCTTACATTTAACAGGAACACCTCCATCTCAGTGAGTGGTGTTTCAGTAGCAGGCTGACTACCAGTAGATCTCTGATTCTGTGGAACAGCCCTGGCTGTACTCATAGCATTCCCAGTCATATTACTGGTCCTATGTCTGGCAGTGTTGTAGTCACAGCCATGGCCGTCCTCAGCATTCACATCATCAACCACTTGCCACTAGGTACGATTATGAAAGGGCTTGCCAGCTAAGCTTTTCTCTCAGATGTGTGCCCCGTGGAGATGGGGGCCTGGACTATTAACTCATTCTCATCATCTGGGAGTGAAGGTTTATGTGGGATGGCTGGTTTAGGTGCCGCATCTCTGTAGTGAAGTAAAAAAAAAACTATTTCAGACACAACACAAGCTGTGTGGATACAAGCTGATATATGAATACAAACATCTAACCAAAACCTGTAAAATCCCACATATCCCCTCAATGGCAATAACACAGCATCATAATGGAAAAAATAAAAATTATGCCAGGGATACAGAACTGCATTATCAGTGGACAATTTCTTAAATTTAACTTCAACCTACAATAAGCTTCTCAAGTCAGACATGTGTAAACATCCTGAGGAAATGTTTCCAGAAATCTGTAAAATAGAAGTCAAGAATAATTTCAATATGAACATTGCAAATTATAGACAACATTCATTTTTGTAATAAAAAAGCAAGACATTGAACAGTAACTCATTGGCACCCCATGGCTATAACAGAACTTCAGAATGGAAAAAGGGATGCCAGGGAAATAGAAACAGCATTATTTGTTTAGTGACATTTGATTACTGAAAAAGTCCAACTAAGTAGTAGCCAATTTTCAGTGGAGGCCAGGGGAGAAACACTCCAAAAAATTACAAAACACTTTAAGAAGAATAATTTTCAGTCTTTAAAATAACAGAAAAAATACAGGTTAAATAATTATATCAAATTACCCATAATATGAAAACATTGGTTAAAAATTTGATGCAAGTTAAATTACAACAATTTATTAGTCAGAGACATTTTAGCCAGCTTATAGAGAAATTAAAGCTAAGTTAAGCTAATATACTGTTTTTCTAGATTGTGCATTTAAATATGTAGGTAGTCAGATCCAGTAATGACTGACTAGCATGTATATGACTATAGTGTTAGGCAGGAATGGCTTATCCAACGGCTTTAATGTGTAAGCTTCCACTCAGGAGAAACATTTATACTATGAGAGGCATCCTTCAACAATGTCAGATATTCTAAGGCCCCACACTGATGAGGTTATCTATTTAAATGTGTTCTATCTCACAAAAGGAGTAAGATTTCTCCAATGCAGCCAGAGACTGATACAATGCTCTCTAGGTTGTGGACGTTGGCAAATGTTCAAATATGGCAATGTCTAAATAGTGTGGGTGTGTGTTACTATATTAACAGGGATTAGTGGCTTATACAACACATGTGATGTGTACACCTCCAATCAGGCAAAGCCCTGATGTGGGGAGAGGCCTGATGTTACTTTTCCACATACTTCTAAGCCACACATATGTCTTGCAACACAATACTATACAGCAAATGAGCATTGTGGTTTTCAGCTCAAAAGGCTAATTTGATACTGCTGTTTGAAATGAGTGTAGTTAATGTCACTATATATGATTACTCTTTAGCTGACACCCAGGAAAGTAAAGAAAGCTGCGCAATTTACTTTTTGATGTGATTTAAGTAAAAGCAAAGCAAGCTGCACAATTTAATTTCTTATCTGTTTTTTTTTAAACGCTACCAGCTAAAGTTAAATATTAATTTGATTTGATTTAAGTAAATGCAAAGGAAGCTGCACAAATTCATTTATTATTTGGTTCTTTAAAACACTACCAGCTAAGTTAAGTAGTTAGCTCAGTATATGTACCCTTAAAACGCTACCAGTTAAGCTAAGCAGTCAGCTCTGTTTTCTTTTGCTTTCCATTACATTCAGGGCACTGGATAGCTTTTGGCTATAACATGGTTGTTGTAATGTATATTTTATTCTGAATTAAGTAATTATCTCAGCTGTTACACACTGTTAATTTCAGGGCTCTGTATGTTTTTTTATGGTTGCTACACTGGATTATTTACTTGTGGCTGTGTAGTACATGTGATGGTATCGCTATTGCTAACAAATTGCATTTAATGATTTAATTAACTGTGTGCTTAGTCCTTTCAACTCTATTTTCTCTGCTTCTACCCCTTAACATTCTGCCTGCTACCCCTTAACATTCTGCCTGCTGCCCCTCTATATCTTGATACTAAACTCTCTCACTCTCTATCCTGGTCCTAATCTCCCACACCTGCCTAAGTGCTTACTTTCTTCCTTTTTCTTTTACAGCATTTTCTACAGTGTGCCTAACACTTGCAGCTGCCCCTCCATCTGATTTATCCACGAATTGTGTGGATGCCAACTCCTAGTATTCCACCTGACCTCCCTTGACCAGGACTCCAAGCAGAGACAGTTCCATTAAATACTGTGTAGGTGTTTTATTAAAACAACTTGAATCTGTAACTGATACAATGTTAAAGGTAGTTTCTTGTTGTTAGTGGCTTTCACACTTGTGACCTCGTCCACCAGCTTGCTTCTAGCCCCATAGCGTATCTTTTTCATTCCTTTCCCTTCCTCTACCATCTGCCTCGCACCTAGCCTTACCAAGCTTTATGTTACTTTCTGAGGCCACTAGATGGCAGCAAAGAACAAGCACACCTGAAGTGCACATTTCAGAACACATTTACCTGAAAAAGAAATTACTTTGTAACCTCTCGCTCGATTCCCCAGCTAGAAAGACGCAGTCCACATACTGCTTTTCTGCCCCTTACCTTCAGCCTGTCATGTTCAAACATAAAATAAATAAGTAAAGCAAAGCTATTGTTTATAATAAGTGTCTGATAACCTGGCTACTTACCTGCATTCTAACATTCTATGTTACCTGATTGTTTTTTTCAAATTTCGCGCCACTTTTCCAGCTGGGCCAGCCCTGCTCCATCCGCCCTCGGTACGCTTGGGCTGTCTATGCTCCCCTACCCTACCCCCATTCCCACCCACCTCTAAGCAATTAGATTTATGTCTATCCTTACCCCTCCCACCCCCTCTACATCCAATCCACACATCACCACCTCACACTCACATGACCTACCATCCCCTACCACAACTTCTTTAATCTAAAAGATACTCCACCCCTTCCCTCTCCTCACTCCCAGCAAATTCCTCCCACTAACCACACCAACTCACTTAGCCAACCACAACTTCTACTACCACTCACAACCACTACTGTTAAATCTTACTACAGTCCCTTATCACCTTACACTCCACCTGTAAACAAAACCCTACACTATCTTTCTCTCTACCTTCACTTACAACACTATCTTCCTCTCTGCCTTCACTCACAACACACCTCCAACACTGTCATCCTATCCCATACTATCCTATTTATCTTAAAACCTTCCTTACATCCTGCAGAACTCTCTCACTACATCCCCTGTCACTAAACTATGCAACTATGCCTCTCCTAACCAACATCATCCTTATCATACTCTCTCTATACCTATCCTTACTTCTAAAACTATCTGCTCTCCACATTACTATTCCACATTCCCCATGCTGTCCTACAATAGCTACTCATAGTCATACTCTCCCTAGCTACTCAGTAATCAGCTCATCTCTCTACAGCACAGACCTAATCTTACAAAAAACACTAATACTCCTCTACCCCAAATCACCCCTCCTTCAACCGAATCTTTAAACATAACCTTAACCAAACTAACAAGAGTCCATCAAGAACTTGTTATAGGCCTAACAAAAAAATCTTCCACAAGCACTGCCCCTATCTCCTGGAACCTGACCCTATCAGGCGATGTACATCCCAATCCTGGCCCTTTTTCCCACACAAACAACTCCCTCAACCCCACAAAAGCTATTCAATTCACCACAATCAACACCCAAAGCATTAGAAATAAAATCCCACAACTGCATGCTTGGATCAGTCAATAGAAGCCTGACTTTGCTGCCATCACTGAAACATGGATAAAACCTTTCATCAAGGACTCAGAATTCCTACCCCCCCAACCACTCCTGCCTCAAAAGTGACAGGCTTCACAAAAAAGGTGGAGGCATCACACTACTTTTCCCTAACACCTACACAGTCATTCCTTACTCAATACCAATACCCACTTTTTCCAACACAGAACTCCTAATTGCATTACTAAAACTTAATAACTACAAACCCCTATGTATCATAGTCCTATATATACCCCCTGGCAACAACATTCCTATTTTGGAGGAAATTCTTGCCTGGACAACCAATAATGAAATGGTAATCCTAGGTGACACAAACACCAGTTGGCTAGATATCACTAAGAACCCCTCAACAGGTGTCAACCTACACAAATATACTCAGCTAATCTCAAATATAACCAGACACAATAATAAAAACAACAAGGGATCCATCTTGGACTGGATCTTAGTTTCTGATCCTGACAAAATCTCCTGCTCTGACTCTCTTCCAGATTGTATCAGTGACCACTCATCAGCATATATAATATGCAAGCCCCCCTCTATATCACATACACACCAATATCGTTACACCAGAGACCCATCCCACTTCTCCCCTGACACCCTCAACAATATCCTTCAAAGTACAAACTGGAGTCCATTAAAAACTCTCCCTATCAATGATGCAGTAGAATTCTTTAACTCTACATTTCTTAAAATACTAAATAGCTTAGTCCCACTCAGGCTTAAGAGAATTAGAACAAAACATGCTACCTGGCTAACTAAGTCTACAAAGCAAATTATGGCCACCAGGGATATAGCCTGGAAAACCTGGAATAAAAATAAAACCTCACCCAACCTCTTACAGTACAAGCAACTTCGCAATCAAGCTAAATGCTTTGTCATAAAAAACAAAAAAGACAACTTCCAAAACATCCAAAATTAGCACAGACAAATCCCTAAAACCTTCTGGCATGCAATAAACTCCTTACTCTACCCAGGGACAAACAGCAACCGTAGCCCTGACCCCGAAAAACTCCCACTGATATAGCCTCACTCTTTAACAACTACTTTATTGATACCATTGCAAAACTAACCACATCCTTTCCACCTATCAACACCAAGTTTCAAACCACATCCTCAGTACCCAATAGCACCATCCCCCTACCTACCTTCTCACTATCACCCATCCCAACATCTACCATCAAAAAACTTCTACATAAACTAAAACCCTGTACTAATGCCCCAGATAATCTACCTTTTGAATACCTACAACTAGCTGCCCCTTCTATAGCTTATCCTATCAGTATCCTCCTTAATAGATCAATTCAAGAATCATGTGTACCACACATCTGGAAAAAATGTTTTTGTTCTTCCTCACCACAAAGGGGGCTCTAATTCTGACATCTCAAACTTCCGTCCTATTGCCATACTTTCCCCCATCTCCAAAATTCTAGAAAAATCCATACACACTCAACTCATAAGCCACTTAATAAGCCACCAAATGCTCTCTTCTACTCAGCACGACTTTAGACCAGGCCACAGTACCAACACTGCCCTAATCTCCTTCTTAGACACAATAAATAGAGTCCATGATGCTGGTTCCTCTGTCTCTGCTCTCTTTCTAGATTTGTCTAAAGCATTTGAAACTATCTCCCACTCCCTCCTACTACCTAAACTCTTTAACCTTAACCTAGATTCCCCTACATTACAATGGTTTACAAGCTATCTCAGCAATAGACACCAAGCTACCAGATGGCAGCATTCCTCCTCTACTTTCATGAGCACTAACACAGGTGTCCCTCAAGGCTCTATACTTGGTCCCGTTGTTCAGCATATTCATTAATGACTTTCATAATTCCTTACCTAACAGTACTGTAATCCAATATGCTGATGATTCCACCATCCTCTGCTCTTCCAAATATCCCTCTGTTCTGCAACATCTTACCCAAGAAGCCTTTACTTCTACTGAAATATGGATGTCCCAAAACCACCTATCCCTTAACCCCAATAAAACCAAACTCCTAGTTTTCTCCCCCACACAATCCAGCCATACTGACAAACAACCTCTCTCAATCCAATCCCAAAACAAAACTACCATAGAAGTTGTCCCAAGCACCAAACTATTAGGTGTCTTCATTGATGACAGATTAACATTTGACCTTCATATCTATAGTAATATTAAAAAAAAAACACCAAAAGCTTGGTGTCCTGTATAGACAAAATTACTTCCTTAGCAACTCAACTAGGATAGCCCTAGCCTCAACAATCTTGCTCCCAACTCTCCTATACGGTGCCCCTATCCTTACAAACTTACAGTCACACCTCCAAACAAAACTTAACTCCTGCTATAACAAGATCACCAAATTTGCCACGAATACAAAACACACACACACCACTGTACCTCTTTACACCAGCTCAACTGGCTAGAATTCCCCCTTCACCTTAAATATATACATCTAATGACAACCCACAAAATAATCTACCAACCAGAATCCTGTCCTTCCTTATCCTCCATAATAAACCTGTACCATCCTAAACACCACCTGAGGTCTGAAAACAAAATGTTACTATCTGTTAACAGATCCAGACTAGCCGCTGGCAAGATGCTGTACTCCCTCACTGTTTCCAAGTTATGGGATAATCTCCCCACCAATATCAGAACTATCAATACTCATGTAGCTTTCAAAAAGTCACTAAAATTACACCTCTCTTCTCTCTGGCTAAGCTCCTGCACCCTACCTTCCAAAACAACTAATCCTGTCTCTGTAACTGTCACTTGAACTCCCTCTCTCCTGTAGCCTATATAAGCATCTAGTCTAAATAGATACATATGTCAACTGTACCATTTCTTTACTATTCCTGAATGTAAACCTGATGGCTTAATGTATCTATATAATCTGTCAAAATGTACAAATCATGTCAATATTCATTGCTCTATGTTCCTATGTTAATGCTTACTACTGATGTAAAGTGTTGTATAGCAATGCTTACTAGTGATGTAAATTGTTGTAAAATCCAAATAAGATCAATCTGAAAAAGACTTATCTTGTGGCAAATGGAGTTCATACACCGCTCTCTAGATTGTGGGGTTGAATATGGAGATGTTCAAATCCTGCAAGGTCAACATAATATGTGAGTGTAGTGGCATGAAAGACCGCCTTTTCCAACATTCCTCCTAAATATTTTGGTCCCTTTTAGGGGGATCTTTCAACATGCTGATAAAGTCATCCCATTCAAATACATGTTCTGTGACATTTGTAGTAAGAGTTCTCCTGTGGAAAATACAGTTAATACTGACTTTGATAGCATGTGGACTTCGATAGGCAGATGTTCAAATTTGGTGTGGAAAGCAATCGTGATAAACTGGAATGACATAGAGGTTCCTTTGTTACAGGGTGGCAGTTTTAATTTACCTTCTGAAGAGAACATCCAATTAGAGAAGCGGTCGATGAAGATTTTAAAAGAAGGAGAGGAGAGATCATCATGGAAACCATCAGTGAGGGGCAAAAAAAAGATGAATTGTTGACTGTAAAAGCCTTATGTTTAAAAATTGTGGCAAAATATACAACTTATTTGAATGTTTTTTTTTAAGTCCTGAGCATTTATTTGTTTTGGGTCCAGGACTCAATTTCATTCCTTCTAAAAGAATTAACTTGAGTCAGACTTTATTGGATTTAGCAATGTTTTGCAGGAAATTGAATATAAGTTATGTTTTTTCCTGACATCGAATATTTTAGGCGTACTTATTGTAAACTGAGGACTGTTTCTCCTAACCTCTGCAACACCATTCAGGTTTTTGAAAACTGTTGTGAAGAAGAGATTAGGAAATTAAGTACTTCAAAACCTAATGTTTCATTTTTTTAATCTTACATCAAACAGCCTTGAAAGAACTTCAAGGATTGAAGCACTTAAGGTATATTGAGGATTATAAGGGTGCGGGGGGGGGTTGGTCATTATGGAACAACTTAATATGTTATGGCGATGGAAAAATGTTAGACAACAAGGCCCTGACACATTTGTCATACTCTCAACCTCAAAGCAAGAAATCTGCACAAAGCCATAAATAAAAGTGGGACAAAGGCCCAAATTTAAGGACAATTTTTAAATATTGCTCTTACAAACTTAGAAAGTTAATAAAATAGTAGGTCTTGCATTAGTATGAATTTTCTGAAGGGTATGAAATCTGAAACTCAGATGTCTGTCATTATTTTCTAACTTCAGTCTGTAATGATGAGTTGTCACTAATTTGCCAGAAAACCACAATTTTATGAAAAACTGACCAAAAATGTGATGCAAAAATCTGGATATTCTGTGAAAATCTGAACACTAGACACAGACACACACAGACATAGACAGACACATAGACACACATATATATTTTATCAGAGCTTTTCTGCCTTTGGTTCACTGAAAATGGGTTATGCTCCATCAGACTATTCTAGAATGAACTGCAAACTACCACAACATTCTTTTCATGGGTCATGTACACTTATTCTACCACAAAGAATTATAATAGAGTCGGCATACGCAAACAAATAAGTATATAACTGTGGCAGCAGAAGGAGGCACTTCTGAACTTAACCACAGCTGTTACTATTTGCACCTCTGAGTGTACTGATCTGAATTTACATGTGCAGTCTGTCAGTGATCTCAGCCTGGCATTATCTCTACAGAATTCATCTCTCCAAACCAGTTAGCACCCCGCATTAGCAATAATGTTTCCAGCATGGACCAGAAAACAGGATAAGCAAATGGCTTACTTTGCTAGTCATCTGTCTGTTGGACAAATCTTGTTTCATTCCACAACCTGATGTTGCCAGTGCAGTGCTTTACACATATCACTATCTAGACGTCAGCTACAAATATCTTTTGCATGCCATTTTTTTTTGCATGAGGTTTAAGCAAGCACAATTTAAGGGCTCCTTCTGTCTGCCCTGCCTTTTCCATGGTACAAGTCTAATACTTGATGATGCAAGACATAACAGACTTCTCCATAAAGTGACACTGAAATAGTCATTAAGAAAATTAAGTGTTCTGATCAGTAAGCATAATTAGTCATTAAGATAATGGAGTATACACTTTAAAGCTTTCAGCTAGATCTATTAAAAAAAGGCTTGGTCTTATTATTATGCATCACTTATTTACTTTCTTTGCAACATTTATCATTAGTAATAGTCCAGCTCCAGCAGCATTATAAAAACATATTTTTTGAAATACTTAAGGGTCCTTTTAGATACTAGAAACATAATCATTATTAGGAATGCAAAGATTCATACCAAGAGAAATGAAGAGAGTAAAAAATTATAAATGTCACTCAGTCTCAGTCAGCTCTCAGCTTAGGCACTGTCTGATAATGATCAAACAAATGTACGACCTCCGTAGTGTAAACCAAAGAAAGTACTGCTACTGAATGTTTCTCACTCTCTTTTTCCGAGCACGCAAAGCCCGAGAAGAGAGTGAGAACCAGTCAGTAGCCATCCAGCCATCCACGTCATGTATGTGACTGTGGACGTGGCAGTCCAATCCCCTTCCACTTCTATGTGGTTACAAACCAGATAAACTTCTGGGCATCACACTGATGCCTTCTCTCCTTAATCTGGACTGCTTTTACAGCAGTACAGATTTACAGAAACTATTTTTTTTTAAGACCCAGAACTCAGCGAGCATGTGCAGTTCAAGTTCCAGGACTTCAGCGAGTCACTCGGACTCGCAACTAGGCAGACAGCCAGCAGTATACAGTAGTATTATACAAAAAAATATTTTATTTTTTTAAAAATGTTCTTTCTTTTTTATTTATATTTTTTTTCACAGCTGGGGGGGTGCAGTCCTGCAGTTCGATGGCGTGAGCCGCCACTGCCATACAGTGGTGATATAGCACACTAACTGGTCTAATGTTTCTTAAGGCCTCAGACTACATTTTATGGGACCAATTGCAACAAACTACTTATGTAATCCCTTCAAGTGTGGGCTTCAAGACACTTCAGATATGATTATTTCTGTGGCATCAGTGGTTGATATGCAGGATTATGATGACCTCAGGAAGGAATTTGAGTCTTACTAGGTACAACTACTGAGTGCATAAGAGAATGCTTATGGATGGGATTTACTTCAACAAAAGGAATGAAAAAGCAATATTTGTACCTCCTTTAATGGAAGGCGCATGCATTATGAGGAGGATACTGACATTGTTACAGGCCAGTGTGTGGCTGTTGTATGTGAAATGTACGTGTGTGTGTTTGTAAATTATCAGCTTTCTATGACCACAGCGCAATTCCTATTGTAAACTGTGAAGTGTCTAATTAACAAGGTATAATAGTGACATCTTATAACATGAAATGATTGCATTGCAAGCGGAACTAGCTTTTTAAATGGTTCCCATAAAAATAACTTGTTGACTGAATATTTTAAATGGTTCAATATCTGCAATAAAGAGAAGATTTTACTGTTTTTCATATACTTAATATTTAGCTATTTTTATTTAGTTTGCATAGCTTTCCAGTCAAAATAATTCATTGTTTTGAAAAGATTAAACCGTATATGCAAATTTAGGAAAAATAGCTAAATTACATTATTCCTACCTAAAGAATACTTTTCTAGTTATGGGGTGTAAAGCTGAATTTACATTATAAAACAATTAAAGAGAAACATTCATTTTAAGAAGTTAGACTTCTGAAACAAACAGAGGCATTTTCCATTCCAAAACTTATAGCTGTCATTTTCAATGAATTTGGTATTGTTTTGAATATGCTTTAAACCCAAATGATTATTTTAATTTGCAAAAAAATGCAGTTTGTAAAACTAAATGATTCCATAAACAATAAAAATTAATAAAATGAAGCATGTAGATTTATATAAGTTCAACATATAACTAGATACAAAGGTGCATTCATTTATTCCATCCAAAATGTGAGGAAAGTCAGAAGTCAGGCAAGAGGTAAAACAACGAAATCTCAATATTACAATGATTAGTTACAGGAAATATTATTTGCTTGTTTTATGAAAGGTAATAGATAAGAGATTACAGAAAAAAAAGAGATTAAAAAGTAAAGGAGGCAAAAAATATCCATGTTGGTGCTTGTTCTGATATTTGTATGTTTGGAGCAAAGACTATATAGAACAAAGGAGTTATTAGAATATAAAAAATGCTGTATAGCCTGAAAAAAAAAGTAGAATGAATGTTACATTTCTTAATGATCTCAATAAACTGCAGTAATTTACCCACTCAAATACTTTACTTGCAACAATGAAAAAATCAGGGATGGGGAAATCACAGGTAGGTTCAACAGAATAAGTTATTCTAAGGTTAATGTCTGAGTCTGTGCCTCTACAAAGGACATAAAATGGATGAAATAAGAGATACGAACAGGGGGTCGCATTCTCTTCTAATGACCAGAGCATTTGCAAAGAAAAATGTATATTAATTAATGCAGTTGTCAATATATTTGTTTTAGGCTTAGGAATTAGAACATCTCTTGCCTGATTAAATAAATTTCAGATAATCCATTTTCCAACGACTGATTACAGTCTTTTAAAGTACTTTCTCAAATAGTATTTGAAAACATAGAAATAAACAATTACATTATGACCTGGTGCTTTTTCAAGCCCAGTTTATTTAATTTATCATCAGTATCTTGCCTTGTAAGGTCTGCCCCTTACATGTATCCATGCAACTTAATGACCACTGATAATTTTATAATACTCAAGGAGTTATCTATTCTTTTGGCACATGGGGTCACAGAGATATCATCATGCATCTCATTTTGTAAAATATAATATTTTTTGACTGATGGCAGGCTAACATTACTCATTACATGGTTTTCTGTTTATCTAATTTAAAACTTTTCATCAAGTGTAAGAGCCCATTCAGAAAAGATTCCAACAAATGTTAATTACATCCGGGATGGCTACTTAGGCATAAAGTGAAATAATTTTTATAACTTTCAATTCAAAAATATAGATTCACCATAATTCAAAAGCCATTTTCTCCACCTGCAGTATTTTATTTGTTTTACTCTATAGCATGCTCAGTTTTGTTTTAACTATGTTATGCTTTTCCCGGTTAGGGGTCGCCACAGCGGATCATCTGTCCGCTCATGATTGGCAGTGGAGTTTTACAGTGTCGAGTTGCCAGCCCAGCGCCCAACCTTCCACAGAAGGCACACACATGCACACACTCACACCTAGGGCCAATTTAGACTGTCCAATCCACCTACTGCATATCTTTGGGATGTGGGAGGAAACCGGAGCACCCAGAGGAAACCCACGCGACCACAGGGAGGACATGCAGACTCCGCACAGAAGGCACCCCAGCCGAGAATAGAACCAGAGAACCTCTTGCTGTGAGGTGGCAATGCTAACCGCTGCAGCACCGTGGCTGCCCTTATGTTATGACATGGTAAATATCAGCAATACATAAATCCTTGTTTTTCAAATCACTCCATCATACGCATGTTACAGGATGTACACTCAAATAAAGCATCTTGCCTTTATCCTAGTTAAGTCAGCTTGTGTTCATCTGAAATGTGTAATGGTTGAATCATCATGTTTCACACCATATAATGTAAGTGATAGCAAAGAAAATAAATATTATCCCACATTTGGAGAAAATGTGAAATGAAAGTATACTGTTTTATATGTAGGTAGAAGCATTCATATGTGACCAAAGTGAAATTTCTGCAATTTCAAGTAGGATTGCACTCATCTTTTGAGCAAGTAGTTATTTCCTATGAAAAAAAACAACCAACACTGAATTATAGTCTATAACAATTACCTAAGAAGGAATTCTACACAGCCTCAAATCTAGAAGCACAGATTCCTGAGGTTTATAAACACAAACACCATTGACCAAATAGTGAAAATGCACACTAGAGGTGCTCCAACATACTAGACCTCATGTTTACAAATATGGGAGAATACTGCAATCCCCCCCAATGTCTTGTCCTCCCTGATAAGGTCTGACCATATAGTTATCTCCTTTGAAATGAAAATCAACTTCTTGATCCCCATAAAATCAATAACAGGAACTATTTCAAGGAAAATTACCTTTTATTAAATGATGGTTTGTCAAAATTTAAACCCAGAGAACACAGCAACATATGCTGAATTGCTCTCAGAAACTATGTACAACTATGTCAATGGCTGCATACAAGCTGCTGTACCTACCAGAAGGAAGTCCAGGACTAAACAAACAGGCCTGGTGGCATCCCAAATTAAACATTTTAGGCAAAAAAGGAAAAAAATATGGCAGAAATCAAGAAGGAGATATGAGTATACTACAGTTCCTCAAATAAAATTAAAAAAAAAATCAAGTGCAACATATTCAAACAAATGTGTTCAAAAGTGCACTGATTGAACACAACATAAAATAATTAATCAGTAAAAATCACTTATTATTTGGTGGTGTTAACCATATGAATGTACTGTTCCACATGATCTGATGAAGCCTCACCTACTTATAGGTAGTTAGTTGAAAGTGCTTTAGACACCTGAGTTTATTATTTTGTTCTTTTTCCATACTTGCATCAGTTTCATAACATCAGTAAACCGATGATGCTTCTCAAGGCCAAAATGTACCTTTTACTTCATGGCAGCCCAGTCACCATATCCTAATGGTATCTCTAAGTATCTCTAAGTTTATGTGATAAAGCTCCCTAGCCTCAGTTTATGTGGCCTAAGGCAATTTTGCCTTCCTGTCTTGATTAGATTCACTATTTCCTATTAATTAGCCCTAGCTTCACATATTTAGTTTAAGTCTCTTTTTAACAAAGATTGACACATTTGTGATATTCCTCCCATCATAGACTTAGCTTGTGTTAGTTTGCAGCCTGTAACAACTGCATTATTTATGTATGTAAGACTACTGACAGTGGACCTGTCTTTATATTATACATAACATTTCTTTGTATTGTATATTTGTATGAATCTATGAATTATTTTCTACTTGTTTCAGTTGCAGATGGATTAATATCTTGCCTATATTTAATGATGAAGTAAATTCAGTATGCTAGCAAGGACTAGGTGGCCCATTATATATTCTTCAACTCTCCATAGACATTTCTGCAAAGGTTTTTTGCAACAGGCAATGGTACAAGACACACTTAATGGAGGCTCACTGACTCCCATGATGGGAACGACATTTATTGTTTTATAGGGATTACTACTGTGGCAACTAGGACTTATGACACATGTTACTTACAACCTTTTACAAGGTACCTGTTTTGACAGCATTTAGATGGAACAAACTGAAGTAGAAGTCAGTTATCTCTTTCCTTGTTTAACCCTTTTTGGTTCACTGTCATAGAATGCTGCAATTTCTTAGGCCTAGCACATACAAAGCCCTTTCTTTTCTCTCTGAACACACTTTTAATTGATTTATCACTAGAAATTTGAATTCATCCTGTCATGGCAAGAGTGGTATGCTCCTGATATAAAGGATACAAGGTAGGTGCTCCCAGTCACAGGTTCAGCCAGATTATCCTGACTAGCTGCAGTATGAATATTACAGTATAATACTTTAGGATTTTAATTTGACTGATTGTCACATATTTTTAGTACTTGTGGCCCCATCTAAACAATAGTGTTTACTTGTTACATCATTGATACAATCATGTACTAATAGTTATACATAGCCAGGGACAAGATTTGTATAAAGTGTTTGTATCAATTAGGCACTAGCCACATAGGCTAGAAATACAACACATAAGCTATAACCTATAAGCTAACAATAGGAGTAGATATGCAGACCAGGTATGAGAGATGAGACTTATCCTATTATATCTTGGATGAACAGCCTGTGACATACATGTATGACTCTAGCTTGAGTTAATTAACAATTATCTCTGTGCTAAAGCAGATAAATACTGCATGACATGGAAACTGGATTTAGATCTGACAAAGCTCGTTTAAGGGTGAAAGCGCTCATCCATTTGTATTTCAATAAAGAAGTTTTGATTTCTAAACAAGTTATAATTGCCTGCTTACTCTGAAGTCTCATCTGAGTTCATCTACAGTGCATGATTCTTTTTACTTGATTTTTTTTGGATTCTCTGCCAGCAGCTTTGTTGCTCACAAGTACCCATTTTCCCTGTAGTCTATATCTAGCTATGTGTATGTATATATTGCATTTTACTAATATCTTTTTAAAAACATTTCTCCTCTCCATTTAGAAGCAATAATGGTCACCATCAGCACAAAGGGTCTGTAAAGGTATCCTGCCCCTGTTTATTTATGTCTTCATTTCTTTGTCTGTTTATTTTGTATTTGTTAACTGAATTGGTGAGTTTGTCCAGGGAACCACTGTAGTCATGATCAAAAACTAAATGCAAAATCAAACATATTTGAAACATTTATCAGAATTCAATATTATCAAAAGAATGTGTGCATTTGTATTGCAAAGGTACACAGCATCAGTTTTGTTAGTACAAGAGGTACTGGGAGAATTACTAACTAGGGTATAAATTTGTACTAAGCAACACAGGTGAAAGACAGGCTATACTGCAGTCTAAACTAATTGTAGGTCAAACTTATACAGATTTAACTATATACTAGGAACTTTTTGTCTGTGCAGTGCTTGTTCCCTTCCTGCTGTCTGTCGTCTCTCCCAAAAATGTGCTTATCTCATTCATTCTCCTATCTGTTTGCTTCACCCAGGATCAGGATGATAGCTGTCTTGAAGATGCCATCATTCAGATAGCAATGACTGTGCTTTATGCCCTTGCTAGCAACCTGGAATGAGGACATTTGGAATAATCTAACTGCACCCCTGGGTGGGAGAATGTGTCGTCTTCATCCCCATGTATGCTTCACAAGTGTGGCTGAGTGGTCTAAGGCACTGGATTAAGGCTCCATCTCCCTGGAGGCATGGGTTCAAATCCCATCTCTGCCAAGCTATCACTGTGGAATGTCATCAAGCTGTTTTCTTGCATCATCATGGACCTAATTAACAAGGATATAGGGAATCTACAAATTCTAGATCACACACAGTTTGGTTTTGTGAAAGGTAGATCATGCCTGCTTAACCTGTGTGACTTCTTTGAGTCAGTCACCACAGCTGTGGATGAGGGCAAAGCAGTTCATACAGCCTACCTCGATCTGGCCAGGGCCTTTGATACCATTCCCACTCAGGAATTATTGATAAACTCACCAAACTAGGCATCAACCCCTTTATTACTAGGTGTGTTGCAAACTGGCTCACAGATAGAACCAACATTGTGAAAGTAGAGGACTCCAAGTCAGACTGCTGACCACTCACGAGTAGAGTCCCACAGGGATCAGTACTGGGTCCTCTTCTTTTTGGCATCTACTTCTCAGAAGTCCAGGCCAACATGGAAGGACTCTGACTGACCAAGGTCACAGAGGACTGCAAGCTAAGAGCCATTATTAACTCCCCAAGTGTTGTAGACATGCTACAGAAAGGTATCACTGAGACCAATGACTGTTGTCAAAACCATGGCTTTAAGCCTAATGCAAAAAAAATGCATTGTCATCCCCTGTGGGAAATACTCAGTTCCCACTAATTACCACATTGATGGGAGCCCACTGAGCACTGAAAGTGTTATAAGAGAGCTGGGGACACAGATTGACAGCAACCACTCCTTTGACCACCACATTGCCACTGTAGTCAGAAAGTCCTTCTATGTGGCACATCTCATTACCAAGGGTTTTGCATCCAGGAAGAAAGAGGTTATCATCTCTATCTACTCTTCCCTCATTCGGCCAATCATCAGGTATAATGCCCCATTTGGCATGTACCTCACTAGACACATGCAACAGCTGAAAAGGCCATAGAAGTAACTCACAAAGGAGATTCTAGGCCTTAAAACCATATCATACATGGACAGACTCAAAAAACCCCAGCTTTTCTCTGTCTCATGTTGTCTACTAAGAGCGATCTCTGCTTGACTTACAAAGCCATGTCTGACCCAGTTCTGTTAGAAATGTTACTTCTAAAGAAATCTCAATCCCTCCGCACCACATGCTACAGAGACCTCAACATCATTACCACAATCAACAGAACATGGTGGAGGGACAGGTTCATAATCCAGAGACTCCTCATGCTATGGAATAGACTTCCCATACATGTCAATCAGAGCACCTCACTGGCACTCTTCAAGAGAAATCTTGATGAGGACATGGGAAATAGAAAGTTCACCCCGGAGATCACGCCAGTGGCTCTACTTGATAGAGACACTGGGAACTAATGTTGGGTGGCATGATGCCAGGGCAATTCTATGGGCTAGGCTAGTAAGGGCTCCAGGGCCATTAGTCTAGTACACACCTATGAACCTATGAGTAATGCCTACCACCTGTGGATGTATGCTTATGCACAGCTGTGTTGAAGGTGGTGACTTGTTAAGCTTAATGCCCACCCCATGCTAAGCATGAGGATTGCCACACCTTCTTCAAGTGATTGTGGTTATTTGTGGCCAGCTTTTCCCCACCTTTGTCCTAGGATGAGCATTGCTCATCTTCCCCTGTCAGCTCCCACAGGTGTCTGAAATGTAATAAAGATTTTATTCCACTACATTTACCCCTTCCCCATCCAGAATTCACTTCTATACATATACCATATACAAATAGGAGTGTGTACAAAAAGTGCAGTCAATATTGCTGTAGTCTTGATAGTTATAAGGCTTAAACAACAGCATCATATATGGCCTATGGAGAAAAAAAATCATTTTTCTTTTTTTTAATATTTATTGGAATTTTTTAGATAATCATGGCAAAGAGAAAACAAAAACATCAACAGAAGTGGAAATAACCATTCACAAAACCTACTAACTAATCTTAGCTCAAGTGACTTAGTGAATTTTTTGGATAAGATCATCAACCCTGCGTATTTAATTAAATATTTTGGCTAAAATAGATTTTGCTTATTTTTTCTTTCATTAATTCCTTACTGGATTTGCCTGATGTTTCCACTACTTTCAGTCAGTTGGCCTATTCATTACATTAGGGTGAGAACAAGAAATCTCCGGATAAGAAGAGAAAGAGAGTCCTGTGACCCTTTGGTTCTGATCCAGGTGCCCCATTAGCCCATTTGTTCTTCCTGTGATGGAAGTCAAGTTATAGGAAGCAGGCTAACGGAATGCATATGATGTAATTATATGTAAATATATATCTCTCTCTCTCTCTCACTATATATATATATATATATATATATATATATATATATATATATATATATATATATATATTTTTTTTTCCCCTTCTTTCTGCCTCATAGTAGACACTTGTTAAAGAGTCAGGCCGTCTGCTTTAATCCTCTTTTCTGAGTTGTTTCTGATCACATTTATGAAGTGCTCATAATAAAGGTAATGTAAATAAGCAACTGATTTACAAATGCACTCAACACTGATGTATTACCACTAATTCCTATGTAAATTATACAAAGCATGTATACATAAAATGGCATACCGTGCCTTTGCTCTCTTAATGAAAAAAAAACACATGAAAACACACACAAAACCAGTAAAAACAATATTTTTACTCACCAAAAGAAATATGGCATGCTTAATACTGCATCTCTGCATCAAATCTATGATGTTGCATTTCCTCTTGACATTTCTAAATTGCACCATTTGTTTTCGTACTATAATTGTTACCAACCAGTGTGTTACAGATGATGTATTT
The DNA here is from genome assembly GCF_019279795.1 of Protopterus annectens. Taxonomy (NCBI): domain Eukaryota; kingdom Metazoa; phylum Chordata; order Ceratodontiformes; family Protopteridae; genus Protopterus; species Protopterus annectens. Next base: position 1,015,251,362 of record NC_056745.1, on the reverse strand, counting down.
TCTTGTTCCTGACATGTGCTACCTCTAAATGCAGCTTTTATACTGAAAAACAAAGAGACTGTCATAATTTCTTCACCACTCATGATTTTCTTAAAGCAAACTGTCATATTTTTGACCCTTTCAGCCTCTGTCTATCAAGCCCCCCACCCCAGATTACCCTGCAGTTCCTTGCTCCTCTCTTGGAGTGAACCCCATGATCCATTTATTCCCACTGGAATGGGAATCATGCACCAGGTGTGGTACTGTTATATGTGTCAGATTACAGGTGTTGCTTTAATCTTTAGGTGCCCTGTGCATGCCCAGTCGGGAACTCCTAAGGAGAAAGTGAAACCGGTGCATTTTTATAATAAGTTTCACAAAATGGCATAAGCCTTCAGAGTGACCCTTTTACCTTATCAGCTGTGGCAATCAAAGTAAGTTTTCGGGTTTCCACTGCGAAAACTATTATTCTTAGTGTCCCCCTTGACATGCGTCATGCACCCTTCTCTTCGAAACTGTTGAGCAGGCAAAGCTCCATCACACATTCCTTCCAGACAGCTGCGCAAGTAGGTGCCTGAACTTTAAATCATCCTCTGGTTACCTGGGTCATAGTCAGGACTTTATCCATAAGCAAACTTTTATTTGGTGAAGACTTTTCTTTTGACACCATATGTTGAAGAATTAAAACCCAGTAGTCTTAACATTTTCATTTCTCCTTCTTATGTTTGTACCAATCCCCTTCTCAATGTCTCCAGTTATAGTAAAATCTACAGCCAATAGGGCACAGTGTCCCATTGGTCAGTTTTCATAGTGTTGTCTGTTTTTTCCTACCACAGTATGTTATACTGTCATGACTTTTACAATTTGTCTCCTCAGTTCAACATTTTTTATCTCATAACCCTTTACATTTATATCAAACCTCTTACCTACATTAGTTTTATATCTGCAGTGTGTACGAGACATAGCTTACACTGCTTAAAATATCCTCCCAGCACACTTGTTTATTCTTTTTAATATAATCTTATGTACACTGGAATTGCTCAAAGTATTTCATGCAAGAATTATGAAATATATGCCTAATAAAGGAAAACTTTGCATCAACTCAGTTATTGTATGTTGTTATATCAGAGCATTTTGCATGGTCATCTCTTGCATATAGTGATATAAGTTTGCTATGAGACCCAACAGTGTGTCAGAGTGTGTGTGTGTGTGTGTGTGTGTGTGTGTGTGTGTGTGTGTGTGTGTGTGTGTGTGTGTGTGTGTGTGTGTGTGTGTGTGTGTGTGTGTGCGCGTGTGTGTGTGTGTGTGTGTGTGTGTGTGTGTGTGTGTGTGTGTGTGTGTGTGTGTGTGTGTGTGTGTGTGTGTCTGCTGTAAAAATGCTCTTGGGCACAGTTACAACACATAGTGACATAAAAGTACCAGTAGTGAAACAGAAAACTTATTTATAGAGAAACACTTATTCAAAAACATAAAAAGGTGCCACTAGAAAGTTTGCAGAACAATATGTTACAATAGAAAATTACACCACCAGCCTCTTCCTGCACGTAGGTGTTGTACGGCCCCAAGGAAAGCATACCAACAGACAAACAAACGGAGCCAGCAAACAGTGATCAATAATTCTGTATTAAATTATTAGCATCATAGCAGAAAAATAATCATACCGGTTTCGGCTGGTAAATTACACAGCCTTCATCAGTGTATCAGAAATCACAATATTTCCTGCTACTTAAATATGTGGGGATACATTCTCATTGGTAGAAACATTATAGATGCTCATTAAGTCCTGGAGGGAAAAGCCCACCCAGCTTAATGATCCACTTTTTTTCTTTTCTATTTAAAATCTCATGCCATCCAATTTTGTTTCTACGATCACCCTGAATCACATCTATAATAACAAATAAAAATAATGCTGATGGGTGTGACAACTGGTGTTTATACAATGCATTTGTGAGCTTTTTCTGTTTAATATTACTATAGTGTTCAGAGATACGTAACCTTAAACATCTGGAAGTTTGCCCAATGTAAAATGCACCACATTTGCATGTGGCCATGTAAATGGCCCAATCAGTGCTGCAATTACATAACATGTTAATATCAAAGACCTTTGCACAGTTACGACTTGAAAATTCCTTGGTACTACATATATATTTACAGTTTACACAATGTCCACAGGGAAAGCAACCATACAGACTATGTCCAGAAATAGTAGTTTGTATTTTGTTCCTGCCTCTCGTATCACTTGTTTTGTAATGGTTGAAATAAGATTTCAGGTTTTTACCATTTCTATATGAAAACATACATTTCTGGGGAATAGTCCTGGCAACATCTGGATCACTCTGCAAAATATTCCAATGACGCTGTACAATATTGACAAAACCAATAGTATTCCTCCCATATGTTGTTGTAAGTCTAAGTGGTTTGGATGGTGCATTATCCCTCTCCTTATCCTTATATTGAAGTAACTGACTCCGCTCCATGCCTTGTACCTGCCTCATAGCATTTGCTACAACCCCTGCCTTATAACCTCTTTGCTTAAACCTATGTCTAAGGTCCTCCGAATTTTTGTGATATGTGGAATATTGCGAACATATCCGTTTTGCCCTGATAAATTGGGATTTCGGGATGTTATTAGCTATGTGTGGAGCATGGAAACTTGAAGCATGTAACAATGAATTGTACTGGGGGAATTTCCTATAAGTCTCACTCTCAAGCATGCCATCAGGGAGTTTCCGTACAACAACATCTAAAAAGATCATCCTATGGGTGTCATGCTGTTCCGTGAACCCAAGACCCCATTCATTGTTATTCAAATACTCAACAAAAGCCAACAAACTAGACTCATCACCTCTCCACACTAGCCAGATATCATCAAGATATCGTCTCCAAATATCCATATCTGAAAGAAAAATATTTCTGGTGGAATCATAGATTAACTTGGTTTCGACATAGGCCATGAAAAGATCAGCGTATATGGGGGCAAAAGAAGCCCCCATAGCCGTCTTTGATTTGCCAATAACAATCATCTTTATAATAGAAAACATTGCAAGTCAGGACATATCTAGCCATGTCTACCAAGAATTCATTAAATGTTGGATCATATAAACCTGAATATTCCAACCAATAAGCCAAGGCCCGAAGGCCAGCTTGATGTGGAATGTTGGTATAAAGAGCACATACGTCAAGCGTACATAAATACCAATCTTCTTCCAACTGAGCATCAGATATGATTTGTAGAAAACTGGTAGTATCATTCAATCTAGATTGGAGAAAGCCTAACAGAGGTTTGAGATGTTTGGTCAAAAACAAAGAAAGGGGTTCAGTTAGATATTTTCTTCCAGACACAATGGGTCTCCCCGGTGGATGTGTCAGATTTTTATGCACCTTGGGAAGGAAATAAATGTATTGAGGGCTACATTCCTTGATTGTAAGTTGAAATAAAGTATCTTTGGAAATTACACCCCTATCCAAGGCATTTCTAAGGAAAAGCTCAATGCACTTACCAAACCTGTGTACAGGGTCATTAGACATATGATTGTAATATCTAGTGTCAGATAGTTGTCTAAGGGCCTCACTGTTATAATCTCCCCAATTCTGTACTACAACTGCCCCACCCTTGTCTGCTGCTAAAATCACAATTTGTTTGTTCTTCTGAAGTTCCAACAAAGCTTGCTTCTCCCTGAAAGTCATGTTATTATGTTTCCAAGCCAAACTGGAACCCTGAAAATGGACATCCCTAAGAACGCTCTTATGAAATTGATGCACCACAGCATTCATAGGCGGGGAGAAATTGGAAGCATGGTATGTAAATTTCCCTTTATCAAACTCCAGACCAGAATCTCCAAAAAACATTTTCAAATTAATCAATCTACAAAAATTGGACAAGTCTTGTGCAAATGTGTCTTCAGAAATGATAGTACCAGGAATAAAGTTAAGACCTTTATTCAAAATTTTTACATGTAGATCAGATAAAACATAATCTGACAAATTAAGAATGTTGTTAACAGTGTTAGAATTCAAGTCCCCAATGCCAACTCCAAGAGTCCCTGTACATTGTGTATTCTTTTTGTGTTTACGCCCACCCCGTCTGCGTGTACTCCTAAAGGGGGTAACCCCGGGCTTCTTTTGGGCAATGGTGATCCTGTTGCTGTCAGGGATTCATTGTCAGTACCTGATGACGTGTCATCCCATGAGGAAGTAACATTAAGATTACTTTTCCTTAAAATAGATCTGGGCCTTTTTCTTTTTTTGTCTGATGTTGGAAGATTATTAAATCTTACATGCTTAGATTGAAAAGAAAATGGATTGCCCCTAGAGTAATCCTCTTGGTCTCTGTTAAATTTTTTCATCTTGCGTGACTTCAATTCAGCATCAAATATTTTTAAATCCTGAGCCACTCTATTTAGTCTACCCTCAAAAGAAGGCTCCTGTTCAAATTTCTTTAACTTGTCTGCCAAAATCATGATCTCTGACAGCCCCTTATCTATAGCTCTATTGTGAAATTTATATAATTCCACCACAAAAGACATTGTGGCTTCATGTTGTATTTTCGCCCATTGTGTGGTTAGTTCATCATCTGCATCACTCACATGCGGAATAGTCCTTATTCTTAATCCCCTAGGGGTGATATTGGCTGCTTGGTAAGCCTTAAAAAGCTTACTATGTCATACGTTAGCTCGTAAGGTCCTAAGTGACCTATTCAGGTCGTCAATTAACTTTTGACTTATGATATCAGGGCTAGTATTACCCACCATGTCTCCATTCACATCATTATTTGGATTAAGGCCAAAGACCCTTAAATCCTCTCGATCAGCCACTAGACCCGAAATAAGACTGGATAAGTCCATAATGACAAAATTGTTAACCAAAGGACAATATAGCTGCCAATAGTGGTCAGTCAATAATACCACGACAGCAAAAGATAAATTGTTGAAAAGGACTATAGCAGCAACTCCGGCTGCGTCCAATTCCAACTACTAATAAGTAGGTGTGTGTTGATGCAGAAAATGAAGAAACCCACTTATACTGACCAAAAGTCAAAAATAACAGAGGCTGTAGAGATCAAGAATGCAACCAAAATATAGACTGGATCAGGATAAAAAAACCAGAACACAATTAAAAATCAAAACTTACAGAGCTAAGCCAGACCAAATAAGGAATTATGCATCATGGTAAGGCCCCATAGCCACATCCATATGGTATTGTATTAACGCTTAGACAGGTCTAGGATTATAAAAATAATTGTAGACAAAACCCTTGGGTACCATAAATCAAAGCACAATATAAAATACAACCATCTATTGGCAAAATAATGACTTGCCAAGGGATATCATTCCATACTTAATCTGTATAGATATTACATATTGCCAAACAATTGGAAATATAATGTCTAATAGGTCCTTGTGAACATCCAATAAGCTGACCAATAAGTTAATATAAACTATAGTTTGCTTGTGCCAACCTGGATATCCCCAGTCTACAATTAAATGGGTAAATATTCAGATGCTATAGATGTACTATAATGGTAACCAAAAACGTGAGTTCCGTGAAAGAATAACCCCTGCTTGCCTCCAAAATGCACACATGTATGTGATAAACACATAGGCTAATAAGTAAATATAACTCAATTACAAAATGTAATGATGTTAGACCCCATAGAACGTTACTGATAAAAGGCAATCATCAGAGATATAACAAATGGGCAGATCCCCTCCTAGTATCAAAAATTTTTTTGGATATCTTGAACCTACAAAAAATTAATCAATAATGTTTGTTAACCTGGCTAAAAGTATAGTAATGGAGAGATAGTAAAACAATATTGCCAGTATTGTATAATAGAACAGTGGACCCTATGTAGCAAATTGTTCCCCTGCTCACTATTATGGTGGAATATGATTACAGGTATCAGACTTATACTAGATATGGTTTATTATAATGTCAATCCTGGATATAATTGAGTGTCCTTAATCAGAATCGCAAAGTGTGTAAGTGGCATACAAGCCACCACCAATTAGGATGGTATATATATATATATATATATATATATATATAGTGGAACACTGGATCTGAGGTGAAAAAACAAATTTTTTAATATGGACAAAACCTTATGGCCCCTGCTGACAAGAGACCTGTATTATTTAAATCACATAGTTATGCCAATAAATCACTTATCTACAAACACCTGAAAACATTAGGTGTCATAAACTTTTAATATGTATTTAAAAGTATATTCCGATCCCCGTAGAGCATTAATATGCCAAAGGATCCTCAAATCTAATATACATAGATCACCAGTTCACCCAGAGATCAAAGTTCCACATAACATTAGGTCCAAACTATTCCGTTCTGATATATATGTGGTCTTGTATATCCAGATAGTCGCAAAATGTAATATACTTAAATATAATAAACACGAGTGCCAATAGTAAGCCCATATGTCCATGAATAGACACAGTATTACATATAACCCTTACGCTGGTAAACTGACCAAAAACTACCTAACCGTAAGTATTTTATGGCCCCTAAAAGCACGTCGTGTATGGTATCATTCCCTAATCTTGCCCATGCATAAAAAAGTTGCATACACACCGAAAGACATGCCCCAAATAATTGGATCAATACATCACAACTATATAGTATACATATATACAAAAAAGAACATGTCCCTATTAGGTATTCATATTCAAAATGGTTGTATAAGTCCAGAAACCATAAATCATTCTCCAAACCAAAAAATACTAAAGATATTAAGTTCAATTTGAACGATGAATTGTAAGGTCCCTTCTTATTGAAAAAATGTCAACGGACAATCCAATAGTCACCAACTAATATAGCATCCAATTGCGATGAAAAAGAAAGTTTCTTGGAAGCCAAGAAATCCACGATACATGCGACGTAGTTTGGCCGGCCCTTTCACAAAAAAAAAGATAGTCAATCTAAATCGCCCGAACTAGGAGATGTTCATGATGTTCACTACAAAAGTTTAATACCACATGAATGCGATACAAACATAATACTACTGGTCGCAACTGATGAAAGAACATAACCATACGAACCCTGCTAGTCCAGTTGCAAACAAAATGGCGTGTCCACTGTTAAGTGTAAAGAGTAAAGTCACGTTCCCTGAACATAAACCAAATCCACCAGTTGTCATGAAAAAAGGGTTGTAAATTGTTCCAATATCCAAAGGAGCAATTCCTCAGTAGAATGTATCCACCACACTCCAAAAATGACGCTAATCAGTTAAAGCTTTAAAGCATTAACAGCTGCAACGAAACCATGCTGCAGCAACAGGATCACCAAATCCCCAGCAGGAAGTGAGAACATCAAATTACACCACCAGCCTCTTCCTGCACGTAGGTGTTGCACGGCCCCAAGGAAAGCATACCAACAGACAAACAAACAAAATGCATTGTATAAACACCAGTTGTCACACCCATCAGCATTATTTTTATTTGTTATTATAGATGTGATTCAGGGTGATCGTAGAAACAAAATTGGATGGCATGAGATTTTAAATAGAAAAGAAAAAAAGTGGATCATTAAGCTGGGTGGGCTTTTCCCTCCAGGACTTAATGAGCATCTATAATGTTTCTACCAATGAGAATGTATCCCCACATATTTAAGTAGCAGGAAATATTGTGATTTCTGATACACTGATGAAGGCTGTGTAATTTACCAGCCGAAACCGGTATGATTATTTTTCTGCTATGATGCTAATAATTTAATACAGAATTATTGATCACTGTTTGCTGGCTCCGTTTGTTTGTCTGGTGACAATAGAAAATGAGTCAATTCCAGCATTGATTTGTTAATGATTTCTTTTACATTTCAAAATGGATTATTAATATTTAATATATGAATTATATTTTTTCAAAGCTAAAACAAAAATATCTATTTTCCTGCAAAATCACTATTGCATATGGTATGATGACAAATCTTTTTGTCTTATATTTTTTACTGACATCATTGCAAATCTTGATTTTTAACAACCCCTCTTAAATAAGTTAGAAGTAACTCTACATACAATCTGCTTATGCAGCTCACACAGTTACAAAAGCACATTTAAAGTATCCATGAAAGCAATGAGCTGCTCATTATAAAAATGTACAAGTTGTCTTGATGTCTTAGATTTCAGCCACCACTACAAACATCAACACTTCTGAGAAATTGGAAACAGTCCTTGCAGTTTCAACTTCAATGATTTAAATAAAAAATGGAAAACATAATTGTATGGCCCATTGGTAGCACTTTAAATGAATGCATACAAAATCTTTATGCAAAAGAACACAGAAAATTGTGAAATTGTTTGGGTTTAAAACCCCCTGGAAAATCCCTTGCATATAACAGAAGGTGGCATTGAAGTGAGTCATTACTAAGTTTTCCTGATCAGCATTTTGACAATAAGGGACTGATACTATGACTGATCATTTTTATATATCATAAGCCATAAATAGTCTGTTAGATCAAACTGAAGAAATTATTTGTTTTGTTTGCAACTACATGCTATAACCTTGCTATATCTATTTAGAGATTGCTATTTTCTTTTGGCTAACTACCAGCATTTAACACCAAGTCTCACCAACCACATCCACTGCATTTATATCTTCTAATAATTTGGGTAGGCAGCAGTGAAGCTTTGCAGACAATCAAGTATAACCAGCAAGCATACCTCTCAACCTCTTAGCACAAAAATCAGGACAAAGCCAAAAATAATGGGAGGACAAAAAACCCAAAATAGGGACAATTTTTAAATATTGCTCTTAGAAAGTTGCTAAATGTCTTGTGTTACCATACATTTTCTGAAGGATATGAAGTAAGAAAATCAAATACGTGTCATTTAGTGAATCCAGCCCTCACTGATCTATGTGACTAAACACTTAAGCTACATACCAAAAGAAATATATGCATGCAATATGGCACCAAACAAAAAGTGTTTTTATAGATTGGCAGCCTTCATTTTTTTAAAACACAGTTAATAGAAATGTCATCATTTTTATAAGTATTGTGGTCAGCTACAACCAAACCTCCCTTTATTTGGTTTCATGATCCAAACAGGACCTTTTGGAATGTAAGGAATCTGGTAACTGCTGTTCATTACTTTTCAGGTTAAAACAAGAGTGCTTGCTATGACTATAGGTTCATAGGTTCATAGGTTGGTACTAGTCTATTGGCCCTAGGGTCTATACATGCCTAGCCATAACAATTCCCTGGCTATTTCTCCCCACAGTATTTACTTCCCTGGGCACCTGTCTAACAGGGTGACTGACATGATCCCAGGGTGAATTTCCTGTCTCCCATCCAATCATCAAGGTTCCTTTTGAAGAGGGCCAAAGAGACGCTCTGCTTGACATGTATGGGCAGTCTATTCCAGAGTCTGGGGAGTCTCTGGGTCAGGAACCTATCCCTCAAGCATGGTTTGATCATTGTGATGACAGGGTTTAGATCCCTGAAGCGTGTGTCTCAAAGGGATTGGGATTTTTTTAAGTGTAGCATGTCCAACTGCTCTAGGTTTGACATGGCCTTGTATGTTAAGCAGAGATCACCGGTGAGTAGACGATATGCGACAGATTATAGCTGGAGTTTTTTTAGATGGTCAGCATAGGGCATCTGCTTTAGGCCTATGATTCTTTTAGTGAGGTATTTCTGCGGCCTTTCCAGTTGTTGCAGATGTTTTGAGAGGTACATAGCAAATGGGGCATTGTAGTCTATAATGCGTCTAATGAAGGATGAGTAGAGTGGGACAATGACCTCCTTTTTTCTGGATGAAAAGCCCTTAGTGCTGAGGTGTGCCACATAGAAGGATTTCATAACTGTTGTGGCGATGTGGTTATCGAAGGTGAAACCACTGTCCACCTGTGCCCCTAAGTCTTTTAGCACACTTTTGGTGTTTAGTGTACTGCCACCTATGTGGTAATTCATGGGTACATGTTTTTTCCCAAAGGGGATAACTATACATTTCTTGGCATTGAGCTTGAGCCCATGGCTCTAGCACCAAGCATCTCTTTCTGTAAGGGCCTTTTGTAGAATATCCACATCATTTGGGGATTCAGTAATGGCTCCCAGTTTGCAGTCATCTGCGAACTTTGTTAGCTAGAGTCCCTTAGTGTTGGCCTGTACTTCAGAGAAGTAGATGCCAAACAAGAGCGGTCCCAGGACTGAACCCTGAGGTACTCCACTTGTCTGGAGCTGGATTTGGAGTCGGCTACTTTTACAGTCTGAGTTCTGTCAGTAAGCCAGTTGGCAACCCATCGAATAACGTAGGGATTAATGCTCCTCTTAGTAAGTTTATCTATGATTCCAGAGTGGGGGATGGTGTCAAAGGCCTTGGCAAGGTCCAGATAGGCTGTGTTAACCATCTTACTCTTGTCCATGGCTCTGGAGACTGACTTGAAGAAGTCAATCGGGTTCAGCAGACAAGATCGGCCCTTCACAAACCCAAACTGCGTGGGGTCCAGAAGGTTGCCAATGTCTTTGTTTATAAGTTCCATGATAATATGTTCCATGGCCTTGCAGATCAGGCGTGTCAGACTTCTCTTATCAGGGGCAGTAGTCCCTGGGATCCAAGGTGGGTCCCCCCTTGTGGAGTGGGATAACTGTAGCTGTGCGCCACTCAGTGGGCACGAAGCCTGAGGTGAGACTATGATTAAACATGACACTTAGGTGAGGTGTCTGTTCATTTTGTAGTTCATGTAGTACACAGCCTGGGATGTCATCTGGTCCCATGGATGCTGTATTATTAGCTTTGGAGAGTGTGTTTTTTACCTGTGTGGCCATTATTACTGGAATTTGGCAATCTTTTGGTATTGAGATGGGCCCTTTAGGGGGTGAGGGGGGGGTGAAGTTTGCACTGAATCGATCTGCCAGGATATTGGAAATATCCTTGGGATCAGTATATTTAATGCCATTCTGTTGTAGCTCAGAGCAGATCTGAGCATTGTCATTTAGATTCTTGACATAGCTATAGAATGCCTTGTGGTTGTCTTTGGAATCTTTGGCAATTTTATTTTCGTAACTAGCTTTGGAGGATTTTATGAGGGATCTCAGCTTCTTACTGAGGCTGGTAAGGGAGTTTTTTGCATCCTGGGATTATCCTCTTTTCTGCAACAGTTTCTTCCTTTTGTTGTAAAGTTTATTTATGGCAAGGGACCACCAGATTGGCTTCCTTTTTTGGAGGAGAGCATCTTGGTTCTATTGGGGATGTCACAATTCATGCATGAGTGGATGTGCTCGTACAGTGCCTTAGTTTAGGATTCAGCAGTCAAACTTTCAGTTCCCATCTGCATGGGTGTCATGAAGTTTATCACTTCTGACTTGAGTATCATGAAGTTGGCTTTGGAGAAGTTTTTTATGGAAGTTTCCTTACTGGGGGGTGAGGGTGGGATGTGGATGTCAAGGGTGATTAGCTTATGGTCAGACCTGACCAACGAGAGGGTGACCATAGGTGTGGAGCATCGATTTCCCATGTTGGTAATGACCAGGTCTAGGATATTGGAGCCCCTAGTGGGACTAAGGATTAGCTGATCCAGGATGTTGGAATTTATGAATTCCAAGAACTGTTGGGCAAAGGTGTTGGTACATGAGTAGTTTTCCCAGTTAATGGCAGGGTAATTGAAATCACCCAGTATTAGGGTGTTTGGTTGTTTCTTAATATTTTCCAGTATTTTTAGGAAGGTGTAGTGAGAATCTTGGGACATGGTGGGAGATCTGTAGCAAGCTACAATTTGGATTGCAGTCTTACCTAGTGTTAGTTGCACCTGGAGAATTTCAGACGTATTGTGTTGGGCAACTAGCCTGGTGTTGCAAATATTCTTGGTGAATATGGGCACTCCTCCACCTTTAGTGTTTCGATCCTGGTTTGTTGGCTGAAAAGTGTGGTAAGAGTTGTAGCCTGGTATTGCAGGGGTGCTCTCTGGAGCCTTGAACCAGGTCTCAGTTACTGCACAAATATCGATGTTCTCCATTTTTAGGAGTGCCTCGAGAGAGTGCATTTTGAGGTTTAGACTTCTAGTATTGAGTAGCATTACCTTCAATTTTGCATGCTTGTACCTGTTACAGTGGTGGTTTTGTCCTTTGAACTTTGCCTAAAAAAGGCACTATAGGGGTGGCAAGAACCTTAGCCAGTAACCTGAATCCCAGGGGCGACAGGTGCAGACCATCTCTGGCAAAGCATTGTGGTCTGTCGATCATGTCGTCCAAGGCAGACAGATACTGGATCCCCTTTGAATGACACTAGAAGCTTAGCCAATTGTTGAAGTAAGTAATTTTGTCCTTATACGGTGGTATCATTCTGGGCGAAGGCAGGATGCTACTCAGGGATAGGGTCATACCTGCCTGGGCCACATGATCCGAGAGCTCTTCCATGTCTCTTTTCATGTAGTCCAGGGAGGTACGTCTCAAGTTATTCACTCCAATATGGACAATGACAGAGTCATATTTGTACTTGTTGTGGAGTGACTTGATAGAATGTGAAAAACTTATCTATAATACTTGCTTTTAAGGTATCTTAAAGACACGCTTGAAAGTAATTACAAAAAGTCTGCCTCCTATTCAGGTAAGTTTTGAAAAATAAAAAGTGTGGCTATTGAACCCAGTGTAGATTTATCAATGACACAATCAATATATCTATACCAAGATATAAAAGGAAAACTGGTTGTGTGGGACATTATAATTGTGGAATAAAAGGGGTGGTTTATATCGCCTCTTGTCTATCCTGTGATATTTTCACACAGAGAAGACAGTACCCCTGTTCAGACAAAAGATTTATGACCATAATTATAGTATAAAAACACATAAATTCAACTAATGCACTTAGCAAACATGCACAGCAATGTACCAATTTCAAAAAGTTCATATTTTTCTTACTGGAACAAGTTCCTTATCCAGTACTAGGTAGAAAATGGGAAAATACAATTGACTACAGGAGGTTGTTGCGGCAGCTGAGATTAAATTCTGGGGTATCTCTGGGTTTAAATGATATTTGGTTTTCTTTCCTGTTACACCATCTGCTACAATCCAGCTCTGTTTCATTTGATGGCGGAGGTGCTAATTACATTATTGCATACTTTATGAGACACCAGCACTGGAACACTACCTCAGGTATATGATTCAGACCTGTCACTTAAAAATAATTGGCAATTATCTCAATATGAGGTTTTTGATTGACTCAGGATCAGCTGTTAAACTTATTTCCTACTAACCTACAAGGAACCAGACTTTATTAAAACTATGATATTTTATACTTCCCATATATTATGCATCAAGATATCAAGAATATTTATGAAGGAAATTAGTGTCTGACTTCCTCTAATTTTAAGTGGGAATGTATTCCATAATCTGGAAAGCGTTTTGTAAAGTATGTGTCATTTTTTCCCCTAATACTGACATTTTAGGGTCCGGACCGTTCTGGTGTTAACATCCCTGTAAGTTTATTGCAGATACACACATTTTCAAACAGAATTGGATAAGACAGTAATGACTTCAAAGAGCAGGCAGAGATCACCTCTAAGCAAGCTATAACAGTCAGTGTATAATAACAATTCTTTAAGCCTGTAATAAATAGCTCAACATTTCCAACTCCCTGACTGTTTTGTAGTACGACATTATTGTACCATTTTGCATACTTCTTAACCTTCTAGCACTAGATTCTGAGGTAAAGTCAAAATAAAATAAAATACAATGTCTCCAAATCAGGGACAGATTCTAAATACTACTTATATATACTTAGTAAGTTGCTATTGTAACAAGTTTTGCATAAGATGAATTTTCTAAAGGATTTAAAGTATGAAACTCAATTGTCTGTCACTATTTAGTGACTGCAGGTCTCAAAATATTTTCTAGAAAATGCCAAATTTTATGAAACATAAACCAAAAGTATGAGGCAAAATCAGGGACATTATGCAACATCAGGCAGAGTTGAGTGTTATGGCTTTTCAATCATTTTTACGTTGTATTTTAAGAAGCTACAATATGTAGCATGTAATAATAAGATACTACAGTTTTCTTCATTACGTAGGTCGATCACATTAGATGTGTAATAGAATACACATTTTCTGACTTTGATAGATACAGGCTGGTCAAAGTTTAATTTATTTTCTAATGGTTTCCCTAGATCCTTAATGATTTTTTTTATGATTTGATCATTTATTTTATAAACTCAATACTGGTTCTTTTTGACATTAAAGCTGAGGTCATTACTACCATACTAGGCATATATATTTTTGTAGACCATTCTGGAGACCTTTGGTGTCTTTATTGAAGTAGTTGCATTACCCAATTTGAAGAAATGAGCATATTTGATAATGTAGACCCCAGTTCCTCACTCATTCATGAATTAGTAATGCCAGTAATGTCCTTACTAAATCAAGGTGTAGAACTGCTAGAAAAAATTCAGTTTGTTCAGTGGCAGTGAATCAATGAAACAAAATTTTGTAGCACAAAACCCATTTTAGAAAAAATGGTTTGAACATTGTGTCTTTGCATCCCACTCTTCTAAACTTAAGTAAACTTACTTTTTTGTCACTTGGCTTTCATGAAATTAATTAGACTGAATCTCTCCATTTCTCTTCTGCTGACCAGAAGAGGAGCATGCTATTCATCAAACTCTTCAACTAACATCTGTATACTCTTAGATTAGTAGCTTGATGAAAAATTGTTCATCACACGTCATCTCATGGTGAGCACAGTTTTTACCAAATATTTGCAAGATGAAGAAATTTTCTGGCAATGACATTGAGTTCTATGATAGGAGAGGCTGTGATGTATACACTGTGGGATGAATGAAGGAGTTGTTGAGTAATATTATGAACAGTGCTCTTATTATACCTTTTGAAATGTCACATCTCCCCACATCATCTGCGGTATTATTGTTTGTCAGATGTCTTGTTGAGGCACCGATACTTAGGTCTTACTGCAATGAAAACTGAGTGCCAAGTTCATTGATGTATCCAAAGTCCATTAAGAAAAAAAAAGACGGATTTCTCAGAAAGACATGCACTGTCCGCATGTAAATGAATAATACATGAAATCAAAAATGCATATGATCATTTTTCTTGAAACAGTTCTATGTTTTGTTTATGTTACTTAAACAGAATATAATGCATTCTGACCCACAGCTTTATTTTGCATACTACAACTGACAGATCAGTATTTACCTCATTCATGGCATACAAGTTGCTAGACTTCTGCTGGGCTCAGTGCTCCCACCTTAGGTGAGCATCAGAAACAGTGGAATGTAAAACAATGAATAGGATTAGTCTAATGTTTGGCCTTCCTATTTTTATAATAACAGCTAGTTAAGTTGCTATTTCAAATTTACTGATAGTGGCATTTTTTGATAAAGTGTTGCCATTTAAAATGCTGGAAGGAGAATCAATGCATTTCTCATTGAGTAGAGGGTTGATGAGCAGCTGTTTTAGTAGCCAAGATAATTACTTGGATCTGATATGCTAAATAAAGCAGAGTTTAGT
The DNA here is from genome assembly GCF_019279795.1 of Protopterus annectens. Lineage (NCBI taxonomy): Eukaryota > Metazoa > Chordata > Ceratodontiformes > Protopteridae > Protopterus > Protopterus annectens. Next base: position 1,015,235,919 of record NC_056745.1, on the reverse strand, counting down.
ATCTATCTAACTATCTATCTATCTGCCTATCTATCTTTGTATCTATAGATATGGATGGATCCACTTAATTTGATTGAATAACATTTTTTTCGATATACATAATGCCAAATCAAACTGATTGGCATTATGCACATTGACATGCTACTATGCATGTACCAAGGACTAACTTTGGCACATGTGAAATTAAAAAAAAAAAAACACACACACACACACACACACACACACACACACACACACACACACACACACAAAGAAAGGGTAATTTTTTTGCAGGGGGGAAGCTCCCCTGCACCCCCATACCCCTACTAATTATATATTCTAAATCCAAAATCACACAATCCCAGGAAAAAGGCTATATTCCCCTACCCTGGGATTTTCAGCCTTGCAAAGCTTTCAACCATCTGTTTAGTTGATCAAATTGTGTCACTTAAATGGATCTTGACCAAAGTACTTTTCAACAAACTTACCAGGACCCCCCACACACACACACACATATATATATATATATATATATATATATATATATATATATATATATATATATATATATTTACATACACAGTTCTCTTCCAGTTAATTAGGGAAGAGTTCTGATACAAAGAACTGATTTCAATTTAGTGCATTTTATTTTCAGTTTAATAAATAGTTAAATATGCATGCATGTAATCATTAATTTGCATACTTAATTATTTCCATTTGTTAACACGGATAGTCTGACTGAGATAATAGCTTCTTTTCAGCAGATTCTTGGGAGGAAAGCACAGCAGATAGCAATATTAAGAATCTAGTCACGTACACAAGACATAATGCATATGCAATGAAAGTAATTCATGGAGAATTGAGTATACATATTAGTCACTATGTGGTCTCCTTATGTTCACCTTGTATGGTGTTGTGATGTTATTGTGCCTTCATAGAAGAACAAGTATTAATACTAGGAAAGAATTGGGCATAGGATACATAGTAAAGGAAGGCAGAAGAGAAGGAAAGATAGATTATTGTTTTGTCAATGAATGATGACGTGTGAAGTAGAGCAAATAAAATAATTGTTTCAATGATAAAGGACAATTGTTTGATTTGTCTTTTCCCAAAGATCAGGGGGTATGAGAGAGGTAATAAAAAGAGGAATTGATGACGAAATCAGGAAAAGCAGCATCTACAAACATGTATTTCAGCCTGCACAGGAATTCTTGTCAAGAAAGAAAACTTCCTAAAATTGGATGATGTAATTTTAAATCATAGTAAACTATTCAATAAGCCAGGACACAAGCTACAAATAGCTGCATAGCCTTACAACTGTTCAGTCACACAAGGCCTTATAGCTTGGCACTTTAATACAGAGGGACAAAATATTTTCATAAACATAAGTAATTTGTTTACACCTGATCTGATAAATATATCAGCTGTGTCATCTTGGCATCTTGTATACATTTTAAGTACACACAAAAACAACTAACAGCTACCAGTCTACTAACTATAAACAAATCTTATAAGACTAATAGATATTAAGGGTGGCAACTGGTCCAACATCAAAAAGGCAACTATTGACGGTGGAGGAGTTCTGCTGGAGTGACAGGAATGTTCTTGATACCAGGGCACTAGGACAGGAATGTGGAAAAAGGAGTGTTAGAAAAATGTGTAATAGTATAAGCATTCGAGGTCTAAAAGGGTTAATACATTTATTCTGTTCACACTGCATGAATCTGCACAGCTATTAGAAACTTATCAAGAAGCATTTCATTTCTGCTAATGTCATGAAAAAAACAAGAGACATTTAATTTCTGCTAATGTGATGAAACTTAACAAAGATATATTCATTTCTGCTTATGCTATGAGAAAGTATGCAGCTGCTAGAAGCATTGATAAAGAAAACAATAGATGCTTGAAAGCTTAAACCATAGTCAGCATTACTTGTACCAAAGCTAGAAATGTACCTTGAATCTAGACAAAATGTAACACATGTATTAGAACAGTACAATTGAAGAACTGAAAAAGTTAAAATGGGCTAAAATAAGCCCAAGGCCAGGTTGTTTTTCTCAAAATGTTTTGCAAAGCAGTAGATAATCTAACTTAGTCAGCAATAAGGCTAGTAACATTTTCTGTAGAACATACAGAAAGCTGTGTCTAACTACGTCAGCAATAGAATAGTAACATTTTCTGTGTGACAGGAAGAGAACTGTATAAGAATAACATACTAATCACCAGTAATTCAGACAAACCTTGTGCCTACATGCTTTGTCTCCTTGCTGCAAGTAATAAAGGGTGCCTTGCTTGAACCTAATGTGAATTGGTCTTTGAAGTTTTCTCCTTTGACAGATTGATCCTTCGGACCGGAATCCTCTCTTCACCTCGGATCAGATGGCCAGGTGGTTGAAACCGTACGGGGAAGAAACAAAATCAATTCTTCTTATATGGAAAGTCGTCCAACTGAATTGTCGTTCAAAAGAGGCCAGCCACTTTCTGATCTGTGACTGAAGGATGGGTTTCTGCGAACTGGTGATCAATCATGTGGGCTCAGGTAAGGTGAATCTACTTTTTTCTGTTTTCTGTTTTAGATCAGGGACTAGATGTGTATTGTTTTTGTCAGACTGTATTTTTCTTACAAGTCAGGGCCAAAAAAGATTACTGTCTTGTCATAGATCAGGAGAAACCGAATAAGTAGGCAGTCATTCTGAAGAGACTATAACAAAATCCGTGGTACCACGTTAACAAATTAAGAGAAGTTACGTAACGATCAAAGGGTGGAACAAAATGGCTAATAATTGCACAAAAAGACCCCAAAATCCACAGAAGATGCAAAATATATGCAGTCGCAGCGCACCGACAATATTAGATATTATTCAAAATGGGTTAATAAATATGAATTTGACAGAAAATTAGAAAAATCCTTGCTTATCAAACTTATCAAGCAGTTCAAAACCGATTCCAAAGGTCGGGTAAAAAAGCAATGTCAATTAGGAATTCCTCAGGCACACAGGTGGCTTGAGGAAATAAACTGTAGGGAACAAAAGAACAAAAATTCAAAAGTAATGTTTTTAGATAAGGAGGACATTAACTTAGTAATAGCATCAGCACCTCCGCCTCCCTTACCTGAATATGAAGCAAGTGAACAGGTTAGTCCACCCCCACGATATCCTGTAGTCACTGAATATAGAGCTATTATGAAACTAAAACTGACTAAAATTAGAGATGCTATCGGGACCAGGTCCTGAACAAAGGCAGGTAATTCAGAAGAAGGCATCGAGTTATGGCAAATGGTTAAGAATTCACGATTTATAAGTAAAGAAGAAGAAATATGCCCACTTATAGAAGTACAAGCAAAAATAACAAGTTATGCTAAAGACCTGTTGTACCAAACCAGATAAATACGAAAAATAAAGTACAGGTCACCGCTGAATTATTCTTTGTGGAATCTCCTTTATTAAAAGTAAGCGCTTTCGGAATAATCCTTCATCAGACATAATGCAAAGTAACAAAAGCAGCCATATTTAAAACACAGATCATCCAATCACTTACTCCTAAAAGCCCGCCTTTTTTGTAAAGCAGGTTTAATTGGTAAAACATCGTTAAGACCAGGTGGTCTATGTGCTCTTAAATCTACTATCCACTTGGATTCAGCTAATGCTGTTCTCTGCTGAATGCCCCCCCCCTCATTAGTGGCAATATTTACAATGCATCTGAACTTAAAAGTGTGTGTGGGATTAATCTCTATATGTCTGAATAAAGCATTGCTCGCTTGACATGTTCTAATATTACTAATATGCTCTAAAATCCGAACCTTCAGCATGTTATTTGTCAGACCTACATAAAAACTTTCACATTGTTCACAATTGGCCATATATACTAAGTGTTTTGTCCTGCAAGTAGCCCTCCCTTTAAATATGAAAGTTTGTGTCTTATCAGGATGTTTATATTCAGTGTCACTATTAATATATTGACAAGCCTTGCAGTTACCACAGGGATATGTGCCTGCTCTAATATCTATTGTAGGTCTCTTATTCAAATATGTCTCCTTACATAACAGGTCCTTGAGATTGTTGTTTCTCCTATAATTAAACATAGGACGTTCTGCCACTACGTCCTTAAGACTAATATCACTTCTTAGGATATTCCAATTGTTCTGAACTATATTACATATGTCTTTAATATAACTACCATACGTTAAAAGTATTTTAGGTTGTTCCTTCCTGCTACTACATAATCCTGTATCTATTTGTCTGCCAATAACAGGACCTTGCATCCATGGCCTATTCTTTGTCTTCCTATGTAATACATTGTTACTAACCACCTTACTAACCATGTTCCTCTCATAACCCCTATCTAAGAAATGTCCACTCAGCCTAGAAAGTTCCTCATCACAATAAGTATCTTCAGAACATACCCTAGATATCCTACCCACTTGGCTCTTGACAATATTGGGAAAGATATGCCTCGGGTGCATGCTGTCATAGGATAACAATGCATTTTGCCAACATTGTTTCCTGTACAATTTCGAGGTGAAACCAAGGTTACTCTGTTCCACACAAACATCCAGGAACTCTATCTGAGTAAAAGAAGTTTTGGCACTAAATGTCAGAAAAGTAGTGGTGGTGTGGAGAAAGGCTAAAAAGCTCTCAAAGGTAGAAATGTCCCCATCCCACAAAATAAAAACGTCATCCACAAATCTGACATACAAAACTATGTACTTATTCCATTCCTGATTATTAAGAATTTCCTTGGTTTCCCATTTGGACATAACCAAATTTGCATATGTATTAGCACAGGGGGTGCCCATAGCTACCCCCTGTGCTTGTCTATATGGACCCTGGTCCTATAAAGACATTGTTGTTCAATACCAAAGCTAGTAAATTCTCCACAACCAGTCGCTTATGCTCAGTTGCTCCCAATCTACTTATTACTTCACCCACTGCTGTTATCCCATATTGTTGTTCAATAACAGTAAACAAACTGTTGACATCCAGTGTAGCCATCAATAATCCACCATGTTTGAACTTGGTGGCCGCAGCTAATAGCCCCAAGAAATGCCCTGTGTCTCTTGGAATGTTATCTATCTGTTCTAAATATGGTTTAAGTATAAACTCCAACCATATAGAAATATTCTCAGTGACCCACCCTCTCCCCGAAACAATGGGTCTGAGTGGTGGGTCTGTCAGGAAACAATGTTGGCAAAATGCATTGTTATCCTATGACAGCATGCACCCAAGGCATATCTTTCACAATATTGTCAAGAGCCAAGTGGGTAGGATATCTAGGGTATGTTCTGAAGATACTTATTGTGATGAGGAACTTTCTAGGCTGAGTGGACATTTTTTGGATAGGGGTTATGAGAGGAACATGGTTAGTAAGGTGGTTAGTAACAATGTATTACATAGGAAGACAAAGAATAGGCCATGGATGCAAGGTCCTGTTATTGGCAGACAAATAGATACAGGATTATGTAGTAGCAGGAAGGAACAACCTAAAATACTTTTAACGTATGGTAGTAATATTAAAGACATATGTAATATAGTTCAGAACAATTGGAATATCCTAAGAAGTGATATTAGTCTTAAGGACGTAGTGGCAGAACGTCCTATGTTTAATTATAGGAGAAACAACAATCTCAAGGACCTGTTATGTAAGGAGACATATTTGAATAAGAGACCTACAATAGATATTAGAGCAGGCACATATCCCTGTGGTAACTGCAAGGCTTGTCAATATATTAATAGTGACACTGAATATAAACATCCTGATAAGACACAAACTTTCATATTTAAAGGGAGGGCTACTTGCAGGACAAAACACTTAGTATATATGGCCAATTGTGAACAATGTGAAAGTTTTTATGTAGGTCTGACAAATAACATGCTGAAGGTTCGGATTTTAGAGCATATTAGTAATATTAGAACATGTCAAGCGAGCAATGCTTTATTCAGACATATAGAGATTAATCCCACACACACTTTTAAGTTCAGATGCATTGTAAATATTGCCACTAATGAGAGGGGGGGGACATTCAGCAGAGAACAGCATTAGCTGAATCCAAGTGGATAGTAGATTTAAGAGCACATAGACCACCTGGTCTTAACGATGTTTTACCAATTAAACCTGCTTTACAAAAATGGCGGGCTTTTAGGAGTAAGTGATTGGATGATCTGTGTTTTAAATATGGCTGCTTTTGTTACTTTGCATTATGTCTGATGAAGGATTATTCTGAAAGCGCTTACTTTTAATAAAGGAGATTCCACAAAGAATAATTCAGCGGTGACCTGTACTTTATTTTTCGCACTTATAGAAGTACCCAATCCTCAGGCGGGTCAAGACAATCAGGATCCAACTATCTTAGTGTATAGACCTTGGACTCTGGAAGATATCTGGAAAGCCACTGAGGCAATTCCCCATCCAAAGGTTAATTTTAGAAAATTCTCAGAAGATTTACAAGGAATGAGGTTGAGTTATAACTTAAACGGAGAAGAGATAGAAAAAGTAGTTAGACAGATTGTAGGGCCAGACTGGTACAGAATTAGTGGGAACTGGAATCCCCGTGACGCTGCACAAAGACCCCTCCCACATAGCAGTGCAGAATTAGACACCAGAGTAAAAGGTCTTACAGACCGCATCTCTGAAAAAATGGAAACTTAGGGCAGACTGGACTTGCATTAATCAATGCATCCAACAAGAAGGTGAAACAATTGACCGGTACTATGCCAGATTATTAGAGTGTTTTAATAACCACTGTGGAATGCAGGTTCCTGAAGATCAAACACAAGATTCCCTATATGAACAGCAGTTAAAGAATGCATTTTTAAAGGGCAGTATTGCACCTATAAGCAGTTTTATTACAAAACATATGGTAGACCATCGTACAAGCAGGTTATAATCATTACTTGAATATGCTAGGCATGCCGAAAGGCATTTTAATAGCAAAAAGAAAAAGAAAGCTCAAGTATTTTCTGTAGAAGATGGAGCAGAAGTTTATGTAGTACAGTCCGGGAAAAAAGGCAAGAAAAACACACAGGGAAACAAACAATCTGATCAACGATCAGAGGACTTTGAAGGGCGGAAGAAAAGGGGAGAGTGTTTTAAATGCGGTAAAAAGGGACATTTGGCAAGGGATTGCAAGAAAAACAAGAAGGCAACAATGGAAGACAAGGAGGGTGAGGACTGTATATGATAGTCAGGAATCACTAGAAGGGGCTAGTAAGGAAAGGACAAATGAGAATGTGATAGAGGGAGTAGAGGACGTGCAGGACATTAGTGACGATAAAGAAAATGAAATATTAGACCTAGCTTTATTGAGCTTGGAGCTCTATTTAGCGGACATAAAACCAGAAGTTACACTCTTGGTAGAAGGGAGGGAAGTCAAATTCTTGTGTGACTCAGGGGCATCACGAACACTGATACATCCCTCCAAACTGCCAGAAAACACAGAGTTACCTGATTACATACTGGTCAAAGCAGCTAATGGACAGCTGTATCGGGAGCCTCTCTCCCGTAACATTGCAATAACTGATCCAGTTTCAGGATTGACACAAAAAAGCAAAATTGTTGTTTTTGCAAAATGCCCAGTAAACCTCTTGGGCAGAGACCTCATGCAGCTATTTCATATAGCAGTAGTCCCAACCATGCAGGGTATGGAAGCACAGCGACAAATTGATACCTTTACAGTACAATCGGAGGGTGAAATGTTTTATTGGTACAGCCAGGACTTGGTTACAACTGGTCCAGGGACTGTGACCAAAGAGTTAATGAATGCAGCCATCAGCAAGTTCCCCTCCCTTGACATTGATAAGCAACACCTGTTGCAGTGTACCCTGTATTATTGTAACACACCAGGATAAAGAATATGAGCAAGAATTATTTAAAAATCATGCAAACAGATTGGTATTGCGTAACCTGTACTGAGACACAGAAGGGAACAGTGTAGCCAGCTGTTCATTGCCCCAGGAGTTCTTTACACTTTATAAATCTAATTGATTACCACATATTAGCATAACAAAAAACAGAAATATAGAATGGGCAGACCTAGGAGAAAAAGTCACGAGATGGGAGAAACAGACAGAACTAGAACTGTCAGAACAGGGAATACAAATACAGAAGTTGAATTGGATAACTCAGACCAATCCAGCTGTGCACTTGCAGTCTAGTGAGGACAGCTGATTGACACTCCTGTTAAAGGAGGAAGAGAATGCCTTACAGGATATACCAGAAACTCTCTGGTCAACAGGAAAATCAGATGTAGGACTCATTCGTACAGCGGGACCAGTTACTATCACGCCAAAGTCAGCATTCAGACCACAAAAAAGACAGTATCCCTTAAGAAAAGATGCAGAGACAGGGATAAAGCCTATTATAGCAGCCTTACTTAAAGGAGGGATACTAGTAGAATCTTCCGATTCACCATGTAACACACCCTTATTTCCAGTTAAAAAGGCGAATGGAGAATGGCGTATGGTCTAAGATTTACAAGCTGTAAATGATGCAGTAATACCAAGAGCACCTACGGTGCCAAACCCACACACCCTGTTGAATGATTTGAAACCTCAACAGAAGTATTTTTCTGTGGTAGACATTAGCAATGCGTTCTTTTCAATACTGATACACCCTGATAGCCAGTATTGGTTTGCATTCTCATTTCAGGGGAAAAGGTATACATATACGTGACTACCACAGGGATATTGTGAAAGTCCAACAATATTCTCACAAGAAATGGCAAGCAACTGGGATTCACCCCACCAAGAGGCAGTCAGATTTTACTTTATGTTGATGACATCTTGCTGGCAGCCCCCACCCAGCAGGAATGTGGAGAAAATACCATAGCACTTCTACGATTTTTAGCTACTGAAGGACATAAGGTAAATAAAAGTAAACTACAGCTTTGGAAAAAACAAGTCAAATACCTGGGATATGTAATATCCAAGGAAGATAGAACATTAGATGAGGACAGAAAAATAGCAATTTTTCAAGCACCAAAACCCACTACCAAGAAGGAAATGATGTCCTTCCTGGGTTCAACCAATTTTTTGCCGGAGCTGGATTCCAAACTATGCCTTGGAATCTGCACCTCTGACTGACCTTATATATAAAAAGCCTATGGCAGCCAGGATTTGGTACAATGGACACCAGAGGCAGAATCTGCCTTCTGTAAACTAAAGCTGTTAATAGCATCCTCATTAGTTCTGGGATTGCCAAACTACCATAAACATTTTTTCCAAACTGTAGATTGTAAGCAGGGTTACATGACATTGGTATTAATACAACAGCATGGGGATAAGCAACGCCCCATTGCTTACTATTCATCACAACTAGACCCAGTGGCACGATCCTTACCCCACTGTGTACAAGCAGTAGTTGCAGCTGCAATGGCAGTACAGGCTTCAGCCTCAGTAGTTTTGTTCCACCCTCTCACTTTGAGAGTACCTCATGCAGTCGCAATTATTTTACTACAAGAAAAGGTGGCATATCTTTCCCCTGCTAGGCATCTTTCCTGTATGACTATATTGTTGAGCCAACCTCATATGACAATTGAGCGCTGCACGACTTTAAACCCTTCTACTCTGCTCCCGACCCCTGCAGATGGCACACCACACCACTGCCTGCAGGTAATTGAGCAAAAGACACTACCTAGAAAAGATCTCACGGATGTCCCCTTGGATGATGCTGAGGTGACATACTACGTGGATGGTTCGTGCAAAAGGGGTCCTGCAGGACAGAACCTAATAGGATATGCAGTAGTTTCTGATACTGGGATTATAGAAGCAAAACCTTTACCACACAACTTATCTGCACAGGCAGCAGAATTGATTGCCAGAACATGGTCATGTACCTTAGCAAAGGGTAAATGTGTAAACATTTTTACTGATAGCCAGTATGCTTTTTCTACTGTACATGTTTTTGCGCAACAGTGGAAAAACCGGGGAATGATAACATCTACTGGCTAACCTATAAACCATGCGCAGTTTATTTTAGATATTTTAGAATCTATTCAGCTACCTCAGAAAGTAGCCATTTGTAAATGCACAGCTCACACCAAGCAACAAGATAGGATTTCAAAAGGTAATGTGAGAGCTGATACAGCTGCAAAACAAGCAGCCACAGAAGTATTTCTTTTAAATGAGGAATTACAACCCTCTGAGATTTTAGATTTAGATATGTTAAAAACAATGCAGACACTCACTACACAAGCTGAAAAACAATGATGGATAAAACGAGGAGCAATCCTTGAAAAGGGGCTGTACATCTCTAGAGAAGGAAAACCAATACTACCCTCTAATTTGTTTCGATATGCAGCTTTGTTGAGCCATGGGGAGTGCCATGTCTCAATAGGGGGGATGGTACAGCTGGTGAACCAGGTGTTCACAACCTATGGATTTACAAACTACTCTAAAAAATTTTGTTTGATGTGTCAGATTTGTAACAAACATCATGCACAGGGGGCGATAAAGCCCAAGCAAGGGAGTTTCCCTACACCACCATATCCGTTTCACACTATCTGTATGGATTTCATAGAGTTGAATAAATGTGGAAAATAAGAAGTATTGTCTTGTCATTGTAGATATGTTTTCCAGATGGGTGGAAGCCTTTCCAACCAAAAATCCAGATGCAGCTACAGTGGCAAAGGTACTTTTCAAGGAAATCATTCCTAGATTTGGTATTCTGGAAAGGATCTACAGTGACAATGGTACACACTTTGTAAATCAAACCATACAGCAGTTGAGTAAGCATTTTGGTATTTCTTTAAAAAATCATTCTGCATACCATCCACAATCTGCAGGGCTAGTTGCAAGGCATAATGGTATACTAAAAAACAAACTGAGAAAATTAATAGCTGAGACAGGAAAACAATGGTTATACTGTTTGCCCCTGGCACTGTTGAGCATGAGAACTGCCCCTACAGCAAAAGGATTGACTCCTTTTGAAAAATTGTTTGGAAGGGCTTATTATACACTCCAGTGGAAACTTCTCATGTCATCAGACCAGGAAGCTGATTTCACACTAGCTGAATATATGAAAAAGTAGTTGAGTTCTAAACATCTGTTGCAGTCAAATTCTGTTTCAGATAAGAAAACAAACCGAGACAGCAGAAGTGGCAGTGACGCCCGGAGATTGGATGTGGATCAAAAACATCAAGAGGAAGAATTGGTCATCACCAAGGTGGGAAGGTCCCTACCAGGTGCTCCTTTCAACACCCATTGCAGTCAAGATAGCAGAACGTGCTTCTTGGATACACCTGACACACTGCAAGCTGGTTAAGAACTTTGAGTTGGACGAAAAATCTTACCTCTCCATTGGGGCCCTCAGCACAAAGTCTGGCTACAAAGGGGGGGTCAGATCAATAGGACTGATCCATCTCAACCCCAGTGAAGAAACCAACGGTTCTGAAGGTCCTATTAGGGCAGAGAGTAAGAGCACGTGTCCAAGATGACAGAATCCAGTAAGATCCAAATACACCTACTTGGAAGAGTCGGAGGAAACAGAAATGCAGAGCAACCATTTCCTCAAAAGTACTAGTGACAATAATCTTTTTGTTGTGGCCATTCCTTTTCCCAGCCACACAAATTGAACTAAACAAGCATGCAGAGTGGCACACAGAGTGGCACCCAAACTTTAACACTTACCAGGCAATTAAATATGTGTATGCTGAGACCTTCAATGTTTCAAATTGCTGGATTTGCACAGCTTTGCCAAAAGCATATGGGGGGTTACTGTTAACTTCAGTTCCCCTAAGAGCCAACAAGACCTGGGAAAACTTAATTTATGATACATCAGATGTCACATCACAAGATAAAGTAGCTTTGCACTTGTCTGTTCGACAGAAGGGAACTGTGTGTTTTTACAAGAATGATACAGTTCAGGTGGGTTGGAGCAATTGCAATGTGACTGTTCCCTATAGATGCTACACTAAACCTGATAACATTGGATCCTATTGCAACACAAGCTATGATTCATTTGTTGAACTGATGCGTAGGACAATTGGTGAAGTAAAACATAATGCTGACCTCTATAGACAACTGTCTATAATCGACAAAAAATGTTTCATGCAGAGCCAGGGCATAGTAAAGTTACTACCAAAGTAGAAGATTGTTACTTTGTATGTGGTAGGAAAGCATATAAATGGTTACCTGAGAATTGGTCCGGCAGTTGTTTTTTGGGGTACCTGGTTCCAGCCATACGACACACAGCAGTTTTACCTCAAGGGAAAATTCGGAATGTTCGAGAAATCAAGAAGCCTGCCAATCCAGTGGGGCAAATCAATGTGCACTAGAAAAACCATCATGCTGTGGGCTTAGGGAAAAATGGACTGTCACATATGGACTTGAGTGATACTGTTATATTGTGGGCAGGTGTACTGCCAGCATATGGAGCAATGAAATCAATCTGGGAACTGAGAAAATTTTCTAAGCTTCTTGAAATAATGAGCAATGCAACCTTTTCTGCCCTAGAACTAGTGACCGATGAACTGACTGCCATGAGAACAGTGGTGCTTCAAAACCGCATGGCTCTTGACTTCACCCTAGCGGCAAGAGGAGGTTACGTGCGCTTTAATCCAGGAGGAGTGCTGTTCGTATATTCCTGACCACAAACACGGAATAGACAACCATCTTGAGGTAATTTAGCAGGTGTCAGCCATGACCAAACCAGGACCAAATCCATTGATGGATTTTTTCCAGAAATTGTTTGGGGGGTGGGGCAGTATCCTGATGAACATTCTGATTGCCATCTGTGTAGGAATAATCCTACTGGTGGTATGTGTGTGCTGCTGCATCCCCTGCATAAAAAGACTGATTAAATACTTTATAGACATTTCAGTTTCAGAAACTTTATACCAAGGTGCTGAACTTGAAGAATTGCTAAAAAACTGAAAATGCATTCATATGTTTAAACTGAATGACTCTCTTAACTGCAAATCCTGAGTAGGAAGAGGTTATGGGAAGAAAATACTGTTTATGCTTATCTTGAAAGTAGAATAAATGTATTAAAAGGGGAGAAATGTTAGAAAAATGTGTAATAGTATAAGCATTTGAGGTCTAAAAGGGTTAATACATTTATTCTGTTCACACTGCATGAATCTGCACAGCTATTAGAAACTTAACAAGAAGCATTTCATTTCTGCTAATGTCATGAAAATTACAAGAGAGATTTCATTTCTGCTAATGTCATGAAATTTAACAAATATATATTCATTTCTGCTTATGCTATGAGAAAGTATGCAGCTGCTAGAAGCATTAATAAAGAAAACAATAGATTCTTGAAAGCTTAAACCATAGTCAGCATTACTTGTACCAAAGCTAGAAATGTACCTTGAATCTAGACAAAATGTAACACATGTATTAGAACAGTACAATTGAAGAACTGAAAAAGTTAAAATGGGCTAAAATAAGCCCAAGGCCAGGTTGTTTTTCTCAAAATGTTTTGCAAAGAAGCAGATAATCTAACTTAGTCAGCAATAAGGCTAATAACATTTTCTGTAGAACATACAGAAAGCTGTGTCTAACTACGTCAGCAATAGAATAGTAACATTTTCTGTGTGACAGGAAGAGAACTGTATAAGAATAACATACTAATCACCAGTAATTCAGACAAACCTTATGCCTACATGCTTTGTCTCCTTGCTGCAAGTAATAAAGGGTGCATTGCTTGAACCTAACGTGAATTGGTCTTTGAAGTTTTTTCCTTTGACAAAGAGCATCCCTTCCACATCCACTGTGCACATAATTCAATCCCATTCAAAGCAAGTTGTAATTTGAATTAATAGCAAGATACTCTTAACCTCCAGTTCTAGGAGAAGCCATCTGGAGGTCAGACTCATATATAGCTGCTTCTTTCCACTGCAATAGATTTGAAGGAGAATTAATTTTTGTTTGCATGTGATGCAGCTCTATCTCACAGATGACAAAACTCACAGCATCTTTTCATCTCTTGCTAGAACTATTTCTGAAAAAACATTGCGCAGAGTATCAAGTTTTTAGAATGTTTTAATCTGCTTCCCCTTGTTTACCATAAATTCCCTTTAATTTGGTCCACTATGCACTGGTCTATTAAATAAATCCACAAAATATGGTCTCAACTACTTAATAATTCATCATTACTGCACAAAAAGATGGGAGACATTAATGGCATTTACTTTTACATGCATGCTGTCTTTAGATGCGGAAAAAAGAAAAATGATCAGTAACTTATAAATAAAATGTTTTTATTGACACATACCAGCTTTGTTCCAGAAGGGTCCCAAGAATGCACCTTTTTTCATCATCCAGCAAATTATGAGGCAAAACTTTCTCCAGTGTTTGCCAATAATGTAGTATCTTTAAAGTCCTTAATGCATATAGTTTCCACCCACATATGGGATACCATATGTTGTAGTGAACTCATTAGAGCCATGTGCTCTGGCAGTACTTTAAGAAATTCCTGTCTGTTATTCTATACTCATTTATAGAACTAATCTGTAGGTAAAGTACACTACTCCAGAAGGTAAAGGATGATTTGTAGGCCATATAGGCAAATAGCTGAGGTCCACTAGAAAGCCTGTATTCTGAAAAACAACTTAAAAGCTTATTTCAGTCTGGCTATAGTGTAATCTCACATTTTTCTGATAAGAAGAAAATGAAGAAATCGTAGCTTATCTTTTAAAATGGAAACACAACTCTTTAATTGCTTTAAATACCATTGCATATGCTGCATTTTATGTAAGGCAACATTTTTTTCAAAACTTCATAGTACTGTCTGCTACCATGGCACTTACCAAGCAGAGCAGTTTTGGGGAAAAAATACTTTTCTTAGCATAAAGCCTGTATACAAATGGCATCACCCACAGATTCCACCAGCCAGCAAAATGCATGACAGAACAGACCACTTGTTTGAAAGTTATCTGTATTATATCCCTCTGAGAAGATGTTAGCTGTAGGCTCAAGTAGCACAGTGAAGTGAGCTACAATTTTAAAGAAAAGGTTTGATTTAGCTGGGCAGAGGGAAGAACACTAGTTGGAAAAGTATCACTTTTGTCCTTATTAAAATCTCTTCATTCAGTTCACCAATTGATTGAAATTTTCCCACAAAAAGCACAGAGAGTCTGCTAGGCTACACAAGAAAATCATAATTTATCTGCAGATAAAATAGTTTTATGCCACCCATATGAGTATGTCTTAAATTGTGCAGCCTCTGTAAATGTTTGAATGGTGGGCTCAACTACTAATGCAAACAACAAAGGTAGAAGTTGCCATCCCTGTTTACTGCCTTTCCCTACCTGGGCACTGCCTAAGATAAAACGGCAAGTCTTTGCAACTGTGGAGGAGTCTCTGGAAAACATTTATCATCTGTTGAGGACATTTGGGGATTAATAAAGTTTTAAATATGCAATTACATCTGGGCTTATAAAATGCTTTGATGGGTTCAAGACAGGCAAATTATCTGTTGGAAAAACAATATTTTGTAAGGAATAACACTCTCATAATGATGTAATGGGTGTGGCATTCCTTTATATATCCATGCTTATTAGGGTAAGTTAATGTACACGAAAGAGACATCAACCTGTTCACCCATAACCCCAAAAAGTTTTATGCAAAGGAGAGACAACTCTACGGTTGTTCAGTATTAGAAGTACACACTGGCTGAGTGCCATACCAGTGAGATGCAATCCTTCTTATGAACAGCTCTTTTAAATCTGTGAATCCCATTTTATCCACAAGTCCATATGCTTTGACTGACAGCCCAGCAACCACCCCAAGTACTTCCTTATTTACCACCTGTTGTATTTCCCTTTACATAACTGGACTGGAGTAGTCTAACTCAGTCTTGATCAGATAGTTTAGAGCAGAGGAACTATTCTGCACATGATCTAAGGTTATTTTAGATAACTGTCCCATGGGGCAGAATAAATTGATTGGAGCTATACTTTAAATCCCTTCAATAAAACCAATCAAAACCACCTGAAATTTATGAAAATAAAACTGCAATAAATAAAAACATGTTCGCCATTCACCAACATTTTATTCTCCAAGTAAGTGCTTTTGTTCTGCTGGAATTTCATCATACTAATGAAACTATCATATCTTGTTCCCTTTTATACAAAAGGTCAAAGGATTTCAATAAAAATGCAATTTAATTCAATTAAAAAACAAATTGTAATTCACTCATCAAACTAAATTGAATTAAAAATTTACTAATCCACATCTAAAATTATTTCTACAACATGTAACTAGATACAATTATTATAAAACATTAATGTTTAACCCCATCATAAACACAAATCAATCATAAAAGATAACTACATTGTTAAACCCAGTAATCCATGTAATTTACTTGTAGTAACCATCATTTTATTCTTATGTCCATTTATCTATCCCAAAAATATATATGACTATCTAATTATGTTATATAATTACTCAAGGGGTATAAAGGAGCATAGGAATGCTCTGCCAGTGTACAATATTAATTGATCAAACTTTTCATTATAATTCATTATTATTCATTTAAATTTTACAGTTTAAATTTCCTCTTCCCTTAATAATAACATACCGACAATAGAAATTTTGTTATTAATCCCTGGAAATTGGTTGGCTTCCAAAAACACTTGCCAGAACAATTTTCTATATTCCAAGTAGGTTTTCCATTTGCTACTCCTCTCATTTCTGTGAAACTTCTCTAAAACATAGAACAAAAAATTTCTAAAACCATCACAGCCCCTGGCATGTTTACTAAGTGAATTATTATCATCTTGTTTTTAACAGAGTATACATGCTGATATATTCTCTTTGTAAGGGGCCACTCCATTTTTCAAAAGTAGAAAGCCTGCCATGTCAAATGGGTGGCAACATAAACTACCACTTTACTATTACAATTCTGTCTTCCATTAGTAGACATAATTTTGGGGTGATGTTCAATCACTATACTTGGACCATTGTAGATAACCTACAGTGGGAACACCAGCCAAATTTAAACATTTCTGTCTTGTTGTTGGTGTAATTATCAACCTTGTTTTAATTATTTTTCGGTAATGACATAATATCTTTCCCTTTTTTATAAACCACTAGAGGGCTATCACCTAACTCAGGGGTTAAATCAAAAGTGTGAAACACCCCTCTTCAATTTTTTCTCTAAAATACTCCTCACTCCATCAAAGTTCCGACTATGCAGTAGAATCATTGCTCCTGAAAAGTCTCTCTTATTATCACTCATATGTCTTAACCTGATCTGGAAACCTCAATAATGGCTGAAAACTACAGGACCTCTTCTTAATTATTTCAGCAATGAGGTCGTCCAATAAATAATCTGGGTAATTTTTAGCCCAAAACATTTGTTTTATCACCTCTAGTTCTCTGTCTAAGCATGTGTCCTTAGAGACCAACCGCAATAATTGGATCATTTGTTCCTCTACTAAATTTTGTTTTTCCACTTAGGATAATTTTTTGTTTGTAGTATTCTCCTTCAAAATAGATGTAGTTGTTCTGTGACACCATCACCACAGAGGCACTGATCAAGTTGATGTTATCATGACTAAAGTTATGATTCAAAATATTGGGGTTATGGGCCAGCAGGTTGATTATTAGGACCTTAGACTTGAGGTTCTATGATGGTAAAACTAGCACAGCTAACAGATCCTGGTTTTTAATTGTACTAAATTGGAGTAGTGAGCAAAGAATAAAGCCATATGACCCTGAAAATGTTTACCTCCATCATTCTATTAGCATTTTGAAGTGGGCTGCATTTGGGCGTATTGCTAGCAACTGTATCCCTCAGAAGTGTAACGTGATTAAAGATTATTCTCTGTATAATTTCATCACTTAACCAACCTGAAAACTATTGAGGTGTAGGATAAAAAAAACTTATATATCGTGCTGAGAACTCCATTCATGGTAACCTTTACATTCATCCCTCCTCCAAGAAGTACCATACCATACTTCTAGAAATTCCTTATTGTCTGACTGACATAACAGAATTGCCACTACACTTATTTTACTAGATTAGTGCAAAGATGATGGTATTAACCTGCTTCATTATTTTCTTAATTATGTACAGTCCTGTGATGACAAATGTCTTGTATAAAATTAAGACATCTATGCCTTCTTCTTCAGTGTAAGGTGAACCCTTATTTCTGTTTACTGAGAATTTAAACTCATTGATATTTATTTTATTTATATTTGTTAACCAAACTAGAGCACTGATCCACATGGATCTTTTTTAAACTCGGCCCAGGAGCATTTGCTGGTTAAGTTGCTCAGAGGTCACACTGTATACAAATGGAAGCTAAGGGAATCAAACCATGGACCAGAGGGCTAACAGCTCATAGCCTTAAACCTCTGTGCTAACTGCTAGGTAGATGACACCCTATCTAAAAAAGTAAGCATGTTACAAAATGAAGGAGCAGAAGTTTGGAGAAGCAAGACCCATGCAGCAGAGTGGTAGTTGATCCTACAAAAGTGCCTCACTGAGACAGATGCCTGGTGTCAAAGCCATGGACTCAAACTCAATGCCAAAAAGTGCATGGCCATCCCTTTTGTTAAAAACTCTGTACTCATGAACTACCACATAGGCGGTAGTCTACTTAACACCAAAAGTGTGATAAGAGACCTTGGGACACAGGTGGACAGTAGTCTCTCCTTTGATAATCACATCACCACAATAGTCAGGAAATCCTTCTATGTGGCACACCTCATCACAAAAGATTTTTCATCCAGGAAAAAAAGAGGTCATTGTTCCCCTCTACTCATCACTCATTCGACCCATTATAGAATACAGCGCCCCTTTTTGTATGTACATCACAAGACATCTACTACAACTGGAAAGGCCGCAGAAATACCTTACAAAGAGGATTACCAGCCTCAAACAGATGCCTTACGCAGACCATCTCAAAAACCTCCAGCTTTACTCCATCTGCCTTACATACAAAGCTATGTCAAACCCAGAGCTGTTGGACATGTTCCACTTAAAGAAACCCCAATCTCTCCAAGCTACACGCTCTAGGGACCTAAACCTTGTCACCACAATAGAGAGAACATGTTGGAGGGATTCATTCCTGTCCCAGAGACTTCCAATACTCTGGAACAAACTACCTATCTATATCGAACAAAGCTCCTTATTAGCACTCTTCAAGAAAAATCTTGATTATTGGATGGGAAATAGGAAATTCACCCAGGGGATCACTTCTGTGACTCTGCTTGACAGGGGCACAGGAAAATAATTTTCCTGGGTGGTGAAAGCCAGGGTGCCTTTTTGGCTAGACTTATATAGGCCCTAGGGTGAATATCCTAGTACCTACCTATGAACCTATGAACCTATAACATGTATCCATGTAATCCCTGAGCAGGAGGGTTCCAGCCAAAGTGAATCAGCATTCCTCTGTAAGCCAGAGCTATTTCCACACTCATTCCTTTGTTGCCTATTTAAAGAAATTCAGGGTCATGGGGTAACCTGAGCATATGCTGGTAAGCATCTGTGGCAAAGCAGAAGACTAATCTTGAATCACTTCATAGGATGCACTCACTCAATCTCATATGACATGTGAAATGCACAATTATGTGCAATTTGAAGGAATTCCAATTCACAAGTAGTATATTTTTGGGATGTAGGAGTAAATTAGATGACCCAGAAAAAAAATACATGAACACAGAGAAGATGTGCAGAATTTCCACAGAAGGCATCATAACCAAATCTGAAATGAAGTAAAACTTATATCCAGAACAGTCACAACTAAAAGTAACGAATGAAAATAATAATAATGTTCACGGTGAATGCATGGAATATACACAGGCACTGAATTAATAAAATTTCACTTTAATGTGTCCATAAAATAAACATAAAGTTAAGCACTTTCATCTACACGTTTGTAGACTTCATCAGAACAGTTTTTACTATTTCTAAACCAACTTATATAACCCCAACACCCAATCCATTGTCACAATTGATTATCAAACAATTACGTATTTGTGCATTTAAAGTGCCCTATGCTTAAAACTGACGAGTCAATATAGCTTAGTGTAATATACAATAATGAATATGAACATTAAAATTCATAAAATTACAAAAAAATTGCTAAAAAATGTTTTATATAATAGGTTAAGTAATACTTGACAGCATGTCAATAATTAAAATATATGATAATGTTGTATTTAAAAATAAAACAAATATGTGCATGTAAAAAATGTATGCACTTATGCTAATCCTCTAAACATGATTTTCCAATATGGGTTTAATGGAAATATTTTCATTTAAACCTGGGAAGGTAGAGGCATTTAATTTGATCTGCCACTTGCATTAGCATAAGTGCATACATTTTTTACATGCACATATTTGTTTTATTTTTAAATACAACATTATCATATATTTTAATTATTGACATGTTGTCAAGTATTACTTAACCTATTATATAAAACATTTTTGCGCAATTTTTTAGTAATTTTATGAATTTTAATGTTCATATTCATTATTGTATATTACACTAAGCTATATTGACTCGTCAGTTTTAAGCACAGGGCACTTTAAATGCACAAATACGTAATTGTTTGATAATCAATTGTGACAATGGATTGGGTGCTGGGGTTATATAAGTTGGTTTAGAAATAGTAAAAACTGTTCTGATGAAGTCTACGAATGTGTAGATGAAAGTGCTTAACTTTATGTTTATTTTATGGACACATTAAAGTGAAATTTTATTAATTTAGTGCCTGTGTATATTCCATGCATTCACCATGAACATTATTATTATTTTCATTCAAATCTGAAATGAGAAATCAAGTGTTGTGAGGTACTACTGTGCCATCCTTATTCTAATTACTTGAAAGAGAAATTAGTACATGTGTTAGACATGGTTTGTACTGAACAGGGGCATTTAGTGAAAAGAATGCATTGGAAAGGTAAATACTGATAACACCACACAGTCAGGGAAATCAAACCCCACATGCACCCCAAAGCTATGCTCAGACCAACGGAACCCCCTGGATGGAAGCATATATGCAACCTAACATTCTGAGTTGCTTGCATTGATCATTGTGAAGGACAGTAGTAATGTTCTATGGAAAAGGAATGTCAGGACAACTTTGCATAAGGCTGGCCATCTTGAACAGAACTGATCTCCCAAACCAACAGCTAAGCACCAAAGGAACAATGAAGTTAAGTGGCAATCATATATTTAAGGGAAGCATGCTAACTTCAAATATATTAGATAAGCCATAATGTGTTGTCCAGTTCTTTATTTGACCACGCTGAGATATAATCTATGACACTTTAGAGAGGTTACTTCCTCCCATTCCATATTTAGATTTGTGGAAGGGAGTACCCTGATGAAACAGCTCAATGAAAGTGTTTTAGGTAATGATTAAGCAAAGCTGATCTGAACAGTTGCCTAGTTAGGAAACGACCTTCATCTGCAAACAATGTTAATTTATCCTGTCAGTATGTAACAGTCTTTCTTGTCACCAATGTGCCTTTGGTAAGTGTTCTCAGATCACAACCAACTTCTTACCAGATTAAGACGTGTTGGGATTAACAAAGAAAATACAGTTGTTAAGATGAAATAAGAATCTGTTAGGATGTGCTCAAGGATCAGTCTTTAAGGATAACATACCTTGTCAATAACTGACTTCTTCACAGCCATTTTAAATATGAAAGATATACTATTATTAATGAACTCATGTACATTGAATCCATTATACAATTAGGCTGTCGTTTCTGTATATGAGTAGTGATAAAAAAGGTCAGAAAAACACTCAAGTTAAATATGGATGCTGTTGCATAACTGAACCTTAAACTATATGTTTCTTACTCTTAGAAACTGAGAACTCAACATGCCAGTAATGACAGCTCATTGTAAGGAGATAAGACAGATGATTTTTTAAATGAACTAATAAAAGCTATATTATAATATTTAAACCCATTTTTTTACAAAAGGGATAGAATTAATGCTTTATTAGATAGACAGCAGTGTAGTGGATTCCCTATAAGGAAAACAAGCTGAAGGTGGCCAGACCTATGAAACCTTAGAGGTTCCCATTGACCCCTAGGTAGTGTTATGTTTCCATGATAGAAATGTAATACTTACAAGGTCCATATACATAGATGGAGTGAACTGTTAAGCAGGACATTATGCAAGTCACATTAAAATGTGAGCATAAACAACAAACTGATAAATAATAAATTAAAAATGCTGTCTATCATGTCTAAACTAACTCTTTTACTAGCCAAGCCACAGTATGGCCATGGTGGGGTCTGCTTCTTTTTCTCTTTAGTTAATGGCAGTTTGGTTAGGGAGTAAACAGAGATGTTATATGTTGTATATTAGTTCCTTTCTCTTCTTATCAACAAGTCATCATCAGTTAACCAGTGTTTAGAATTAGGTGAACATGTAATGTGAACAACTGTCCATATTTGTTCCATTTAAACATTTATTTGTTTGTTTATTTATTTTTCTTTAACAAGTTAGGTAAGCTGTTGTGAAGGACACATTTCAGCCATGGCCTGTGCCAAGAAAACAGCAATTGTTTTTCATAATAGACAGATAAGTTACAGTATTTTCAATTTGATTGCATGCACTTTATTAGGAACCACAACAAGCTATCCATATCAGTCACTGGGTGGATATTTATAAAGGGTGATATTGACAGAGGACATGACAGAGTATCTAAAACTGCAACAACTCTCTGAGGTAAAAGGAAAACACTAGCTATGTAGGGCCTAACAATGTGCCAGGGTGTCCCCTTGTCAATGCAAAGTGCTGCCTCATAGACATGCTCCTGTAGCTTAAGAGCTATTTATTTTATTTACCCTTTCTTGACCAGGTTAGTCCCACTAGGGTAGTGGCCTCTTTTCAGAGAAGAACCAAGGTGGCATTTATACTACTAGGGGAAACTTGGTCAAGGCATCAGAGAACTTACCCCAGAGCTACCACCAGCTCAGGAAGAATGGGCCTCAGTTTAACTTGTGCCACTCTCCTGACTATCTCACCCTTTGGATAAAACATTAATCTCCCTAGTATGGGAATAGAAACTACAGCCTTCTGAATCAAAGGTACATATGATACCTGTTGCACTACTGACAATTTGAGACTGTAAGTATAAGTGGGATTGTGAAGAACTAGTTGGTGAGAAAGCATTCAAAGTAGTCCGAAGAAGGATTTGATATTAATGGCATGGCTACTAGAACAGACCTTTATAGTCTTTAGATATTGGAAGTACACATTTGAAGATGAAATAATTCAACACCTGCAGCAGCTTCTCAAAGTGGGTCCATTTTAATGTGTGAGAAAATTGTACAACATCTGCTGAAATATTACAAAAAAAGGAAAGCACACTGAATCAGTATCCTTAAGTAAGTTACAGTCCATTTGTTAATGTGTGTCACACAATTCTTTAAGCAAAATAAAAAAAAAATACATGTATTCAAGCAACATGGGCAGAATCATTGCCATTTGTATAGATAATTAAAAACTTTCTTAATCTCTGGAGCAGCCAGGCAAGAAGTATACAAACACTAATTTGTAGGGCTCAGAACCAGTACATGAGCAGCCTGAGTTCTGCTTCTTTGTAACCGTAGCAGTGAAACATATGGATCAAAAAGGAAGCTAGTGTTATAAGCAAACCAGCTTTGCTGAGATTGTTAGAACTGGAAGATTGCACTTGAGGAGCTTGCTCTGCAGTTTCACATACAGAAAATAAAAGGGTCTTGAACTTCAAAGGCCTTTGATGTTCTTTCCACAGGTTCCAAAAGAGCACATTGCAGTTCATTATAGTATGTGTCAGTAGTTCATCAGTGCATAGTCCAAAGAGAGCCACAAGTTAAGTAGCTCGACAATGTAACTTCAGTATTATTTACTGTCTTGTCTTAATGAGAAAGATGCAGTTATATGTGTTTGGTAACACTGATATTTCCCATGTAGTTTGCATCAAATTTGTGATAAATCAGTTCAGAAGCTACATAGCAAGCCTCATATCATCAGCAATTAGTGTTTCTGACAAGCTGTATATCCATCAGCCATGTATCTAATGCTCTTATATTTGACTCCATATACATGATTAAATTATAATCTTAGCATCAATAACTAGGAATACCTCAAGAAATGGTATACATACACCAGGTATTAGAATTTGCCAGGGAGGCAGTGGTAGAATTCAGTTTTAAGTGCCCAGGAATATACAAGTCAGATTTAAAATGCATTGCCAGAAGCCAATATGAAATACAATTGTATAAGCACACTTATTTTAAAATGGAAGGCAAGCAAAGTTGCAGTGCATTGATAATGTGTTGGTGAATAAGGAATAATAAGTGTTAGGAGATTTAAATGGATATGTGTGGGTATTATCATACAAATAAACTGCAAATACTGTGTCAAAAACTAAAATAAAATAAAGCAGTACTTGTTTTATGGGTTAATGCAGTTCATATAGCCAAAGTAAACTAAATAAACAAAACAGACTATGAAGCCATACCAAAAGGTAGGATTCCTCAGGTCTAACAGATGCAATCACATATTCATCCTTAATGTAGCAACTTAACCCTTTGAGTATTCATTAATATTTAAAAGGTAATGCAGTTGTTGTATGTACTGCTGACCACCTATTATTATTATAGAAAAACACTGCATTGTTTGAAGCAAATGAACTGCACACCATAAACTTCACTGTAGTTACTCTGTACATGGACTCAAAAGCATTTCCTTTTAGCTATTCAATTTTCTCTTAGGCATTTAATTACTGATATTGTAAAATGTGATAGAGGTGAATTTTTGGAAAATGTGATGGTGATTAATTGTTTTGCTAACCATGTTTTTAAAGATAACTGTCACATCAGGCTGCACTGTATTACTTATTTTCACATTTAAACAGCACAAATAATCCAAACCCATATTTAAAACAATGGTTTTACTACTTTTTGCTATTGGATTGTGAAATCTCACTGCAACCACATTTAATATTCTGTGACATTTAACAAAGGGAAACACTTATCTCAGTTATGATTTCTCTACATTACAACAATACAGCTTACCTTGTCTTACTCTTTGAATATAATACCTTTTATATTTTATCTCCATTAAATTTAATCATCCCTCTTTATTATGATGTTTGAATTATATGTTATTTTATTAAAGGCAGTTTTCAGAAATAAAAATGTAGACCCAGTATGGGTGCACTATGATTAGATGACAGAAATGTCGAAAAGGCAATATATAATGCAGAAACTAAGTGTAGAATGACAGCACTGTATACCTGTCTGACTGGAGTAAATGGTACATCAAGAAACATCCATTTATCAATAGGGTATGCAGTCAGACACTACACAGTGCAACCAGAAGGTAAGCTCTGGTTCAGCTCAATAAACTGCAATAAAGTAACAGTGCAAGTTACTATTGATAGAAAATGTAAAAAAGAAAATACAGCAAAATACAAAACTACAACATACATGCTATGTTATCAACAAAGTGCTGAAAAACTGTGAATAAAGCATGTAGAACTACAGCCTTAAATAAATAATGGCAGTCCTTGTCTGTCAGAAATCCAGTAGACTACTCCTAAGCCAAAAGGCAAAATATCCACTTTAGCTTAGATACAGAAGCAGACATTGATATTAAAAGATGTGAGCCTCTGAAAAGAATAGCAGCACATTCTGTTTCCTCGATACGAACATCACAAATGAGCAGGGATCCAAAAGAGAATGACTCTGTCACTAAGTAATCCAGCAACAAGAAGAATTCAACGCTTCAGCCTGTGAAACTCAAGAAAGACAGGGAAACAACTACCACCAACAGTGTAGATGGGTTGCTGCAAAAGCAAGCCAACATGTGCAATGTTAGTCAGCAGAGAAACAGAAACATGATGTGGCTCAAAGCTACCATAGCACATAGAGAACTAGAGGAACAAGACAAATCTTCCCCTGACAGGAAGTTGGTACAATATGTCTGTTGGGAAGCTATACATATCTGAATGGAAGTCACACAAACATGTTCTCCACTGTGAGATGTGAACCATCTACCTATCTAGTTATACAATCTAGAGAACACAGTATAAGCTACAAGTGCCACAAAACAAGAGTGAAGTGGAAGAGATTGTACTTTTGGCGTGATGACTTCATCAGTTTGTTGCAAAGAAGATTGTTAAAAGTGTGAAAATGGCAAGGTGGAATACTTGCCCAGAGTAAATGTTTCCCATTACTTGAAGTTGATACAGCACTTCTGTTTGGCAAGCTATATGTACCTGCTATTGTAATCTCACACACACACACACACACACACACACACACACACACACACACACACACACACACACACACGCACACACACGCACACACACACATGCACACATGCACACACACACACACACACACACACACACACACACACACACACACACACACACACACACACACACACACACACACACACACACACACACACACACACACACACACACACACACACACACACACACACACACACACACACACACTCTGCCACTCCAGGCACACACACACACGTTTGTTACTGTGATATTTTAACCTCTTACCTAACTAGTTCCATATTATTGAGCCCACAGGAGTATGAAAGCGAATCTGGTTTAGTGCAGTTTACTTAGAGTGATAAAATGTTAAAACTCCTTACTTACAGGACAAAACAAAAATGTTCAGTCTTTGATAGCAAACTTTTCATACAAAATCACTGGTTCAGTAATTCACAGCTTGACAGCTCAGTTCAGTCACTTGCAATCTAACAACTAAAGTCATGTTGACTTTCCATGAAGCTTACACCAAATGCTGCTGTTCAGAAAAAAAAAGCCAAAAAAAAAAATACTTTTGGCAAACACAAAAGCAGTCTTTTTGGGAAACCTACCCCAAAACATATATACCAACTGTAAGGTCACAAAACAGTGGTGAAAATTACCTCGGTGTTTCAGCCATACCACCTAAAATGAGCAACATCTGAGTAAAATCCAACAGATTGATCAACAGGTTTCACAAATAACTCACAGTTCACTAAGTAGAGTACTCCAACCAGCAGTATTTTTTGTTCTGGTACAGGGCTAAATAAAAATGATACAGCCATTTCAGTTTATTCAAAGGCTTGAGTTTCACTCTGTTTTTGGTTCTCCATTGGGTCCTTGTACAGGTTTATGTGGCTTCTGTCCATAGTGAAGTTAGAGTTCCTACTCTAGCCATCATTCCCTTTCTGCAAGATGCAAGTTGTGATGTCCCCACTCTGGGCCAGTAATCAAGGAGCCTGAATCCTCACCACTGACACTGGAGAGAGATGTTCACTTAGAATACAAATGGATACACTCAGTATTTTCAGATGCAGACCTCTCTGCATCAAGCATAATTTCCCTTAAGAGCACACAGGGAACACACTAAGCCTGGGGTCTGGGTTTCCCTCTCTGTCTCTCCCCAGGTCCCCAATAAGGTTCTCACTCACACAGCTTCAGAGTTATGTCCTCAGCCGAGTGCCCAAGCCAAGTCCTCCACCACTCTCTCTGTGAAACCAGTGCTTTGTGCCCCTGCCCAAGTAGCTGACATACACACTCTTTGATATTTAATTTTCACAGAAACACACACCTGGAAAGGCTGGCAGATACTATCCACTCTACCAACTTTGAACAGACTATAAGGTAGATTCACTGCCACCAGTCAGTTACTATAAGGCTCTTAAAAGGGTATTCAATTATACTGAGTGAAATTAATATTAATAGAAATGTTGACCAAACAGCCAGGCTTTTAGGAGTGGCCAGAGTTATCACAAAATAAATATATGCAAATACTCTCAAAACTTAAATAGTTTCTAAAAAGAGCCATCCACAATGAAAAATGTAAATATATTTAATAATATATTTAATAATAAATAAAAGAATATGCAAATACTAAATATCTATTTAATATAAACACCAGAGTTTCGGTCACAGAAAATATTAAAAAATAACACCGATGGCAAGTTTCACATGGATACAGAAAAACAGTATTTAGCTAATCTCTCTGTCTATTCCTGATTGACTAAAAGAATTACTGTTCCCTAGTTAAGTTACTTACTATTGCAAGGCAAGATGATGTGGGTAAGGGCCTATGTAGTCAGGCTTCTAAGAACAGACTGCAGAATATTGAGTACAATCTCCTACTAGTATCTAAATATTATCTCCTACTAGTATCTAAATATTATTTCTGGCTTACAGAATGACATCACACACATCTGGTCATCTGACTCTGTTTCCTGCACTATCTCCCATCACTAAAAGCTGCCAGGGTTTTAGCACCTATGTGTTAGAGCTTTGCTCAGATCTGCTGCAGCTCCTGGAAATCATAAAACATAAAGCACTTCCTTTCTTCCTACAGGAGCTAATAAACCATACTCTAGCACAGACATTGCATCTCTGGCTCCCTTCAGTACTGTGGGATAAAATCTTTATGACTTAACCCATAAAGTAATTTAATTTCAAGAATATTTTCAAAGTCAGGTGTATTAACCGGTTTCCTTCCATTATATGCTGTTACAACATATACCTTTAAACAGTTACAGTAATGATGTAAATTTCTTTTCTGTCCAGCAGGAAACACCATTGATGCAATTTAATAGAATTTAACACAAGTAACTTTACAAATACATTTCTAAACACAAGCATCTGTACAAATCAATTTTCTATACAAATGACATATAATTATTTACAAAATTTGAGATAGCTGTACTGGCATATATTACACATCCACTGCCCTACTTCTCCTGGCATGGCTGGCAGTACCTACTAACATCACATAAGTATCCTGATTGCATGTGCTTTCAGCCCTTTCTATTAATAGGATTTCTTATTCAGGTATTTTCATTATGAGATTAACATTACCTGAATTAGTAAATGTATTATTATAGTTAGTGTAAAATTTATAATATTACCTGGTTCTTTACCAGATTACAAATGACATGCATTAACATTGCATGCACCATTTCTAATGCATTACACAGCAAATTTCATGCATTAAACAGCTGCTGTTCCATAATGTGTGTGTGTGTGTGTGTGTGTGTGTCTGTTTGCGTGCATGTGTGTGTTTGTGTGTGTGTGTGTATGTGTGTTTGTATTCATGTGAGTGTGTGTGTGCATGTGAGTGTGTGTGTAAGTGTCTGTATATGTGTCTCCATGCATGCGAGTGTGTGTGTGTGTGTGTGTGTGTGTGTGTGTGTGTGTGTGTGTGTGTGTGTGTGTGTGTGTGTGTGTATTTGTGTGTGAGTGTGTGTGTGTGTGTGTGTGTGTGTTTGTGTATGTGTGGGAGCGCATACATGCATGTGTGAATCTGTGTCCATGAAAGTATTTATTTATTTATTTTAAATTTGATTAACTACAAAAGTGGGCTGGACAAATTGATATTTTCACTAATTAACAGGTGCAATGCAATCTGCCGTCAGACTGTGATGACCCTTGGCTCACCAGTTAGTCTAGGCATCCAAACTGTACATTAATTAACCAGTAGGCTAAACAAACAAAAATAATGTGCTACATTGTTTTCTATAAGTGGGAAAAACATGGCAAGGCAACAATAATCATTTAAACTCCTGCTAACACTCATGACCAGTCTTCCTACAAATCAGCCAAAGTAGGGCTGCAATCTTATCCTGGATGCATTTTTGTATAGTAAAGAAGTGTTGTTTCCAATACTGCTACTATTTTATCATGGTTATGGTGCATTTTATTTAAAGGTTCTGTACTGTTTCTAGCAGAGAATACAGTGTTAGCTTTTCTTACAGTCTTGTTCATTTGATGACTGCACTCAGCTAGCTGTGTGGTAATGTAATTACCATGGTTTTATGAGACATCTATACTGGTGGGATATTTACATGTGTTTTATCAGACATCTATACTAGCGGAATATTTACATGGGGCTGAGTATTAGTAACACCTTCTGCTGAGAATTGGTCTTTGGGCATAAGGCACTAAGGAAATGAAATGAAATAAATGACAGAATTGTTTTGGTGGGAGGATGTTGCAGGGACTGTGTGCATAGAGAAATGCAGTGACAATTAGTTAAATCATGCTTACCGAGCCTCTGTGGGAGTAGTGGAACTTCAAGTTATGTCAAGGGAAAGGTGACAATGTGACACTTTCTGAGGTAAAATTGGAAGGGCATGCATATTGTAAGTACACAGTTCGCTTTATTTTATTCTGAGGTAAATATTTTAGGGGGTTAGGTTAGAGTTTTAGAGTCTGCAGTAAAGTTTTATTGTTAGGGTTAGGCTTAATGTTTTAGGCTTAGATGTGGGGGGTTGTTAATTGTCGGGTATGGAGTTTTTGATTATGAAGTGGGATTTTTAGGGTTAAGGATGAAGTTTTAGGTTTAAGGAAGGATTTTAAGGTTAGTGTTAGGGATGGAGTTTTAAGGTTATGGAGGGATATTAGGATTAGGGTTAGGAATGGAGTTTTAGGGTTAAGACCAGATTTTAGTATTAGGGTTAGGAGCCCAATTTATGACTAGGGACAGGGTTTTAGATTCAGGTTAGGGATAGAGCTTTAGGGACAGATTTTTTTTTTGTGGTTAGGGAGGGAGATTTTAGAATTCATATGATGGCTTTTAGATTACCTGCGGTAGTGGTGCTGCGGTAGCGTTGTCGCCTCACAGCAAGATGTTGTTGCGTTCGATTCTCAGCTAGAGCATCTTCTGTGTGGAGGCATGCGTGAATGGGCGTGCCTTCATTGAAGGTTGTGCATCAGGGCTGGTAACTTGGCACGTAAAAATCCATTACCAAACATTAGAGGACCGGAGTTCCGCTGTGGCGACCCCTAACCAGGATAAGCCGAAAGACACAACAACATGAGGGCTTTTAGATTATGTATAAGGAGAAAATACCACTCTGGACACAGAAATAAATATAAAGTTAGTGCTTTCGTTTATAAAATATATAAACTTCTTCAGACAAAAGTATACAGGAAATAAACCATTTAAATAAGCATTCAAGAAGTGACATCATTTCTCATTCAAAGAAAAAAGTCACAATAAAAGTCCCATTAAACATCAAAATAAAAGACATGCCTCAAAATAAGATATCCAACTACACAATATTTGAATGGGAAATGATGTCACTTCTTCAATGCTTATTTAAATGTTTTATTTCCTGTATACTTTTGTCTGAAGAAATTTATATATTTTATAAACGAAAGCGCTAACTTTATATTTATTTCTGTGTCCAGAGTGGTATTTTCTCCTTATACATTTCATTCAGTTTTTGTTTTGCACTCGTTTGGCTTTTAGATTATGGTTGTAGTAGAGTTTTTGGTTAGGAAGGGGGGTTTAGAATCAGGTTTAGTACACTGGGGAAATTGCATTAATTACTCACAGTGAGCAGGTGCTGCGGTAGCGTTGTCGCCTTACAGTTAGACGTTGCCCATTCGATTCTCAGTTAGAGTGTCTTCTGTGTGGCGACATGCGTGAATGGGCATTCCTTCATTGAAGGTTGTACATTAGGCCCAGCAAGCCAGCACGTAAAAATCTACTGCCAATCATTAGCGGACCGGAGTTCCACTGTGGCGACCCCTAATCGGGAAAAGCCGAAAGACACAAACAAACTCACAGTGAGCAAATACAGTTTGTGTTCATATTCCAGAAGGTGAGTTATGCCTGAATGGTATAAGTACCTGTTCCAGTGAAATGCTTTCAGGCAATTCTGCAGCAAACCTAGAAACATCCAGCAGTATGAGAATATGTGGTCACTGAGGACCACATGAGGCTGCTTTCATGGAAAGTTAATGATGAATAATCAGTTCTAGGACTTGAAGTGGAGTCTGATTAAAGGGTAGTAAGTTATTTGCAGTGCTGAGTAAGAACAGCATTAAAGAAAATAAAGTTAGGGAAAGCAGCAGGCTCAGATGAGGTTGTAGCAAATGAGACTAACATGTTATGTGAGTTAGGAGATAAATGACTCCAGAGGTACTCATAGTAATATGGAGATAAAGGTATATCCCAGATGACTGAAGAATAAGCTTTCTAGTGCCAGTATGCAAAAACAAAGGGGACATTTTACAATTGCGGGCAGTATATAAGTATCAAATTCTTGTTACACTGCATAAAACTTCAAAAAAGAGTGGGTAACTGATAAATAAATATGCATAATAGTAAACAGTAAAATGGTAGATTAGCAATTCTGATTCATATCTGGATGCAGCACAACCAACCCTACAATTGTGTTTGCATTTGTGAAGAAGATAATTTAGAATAAGCTAAAGATGTGGAAAGAGTCCAAATGGACATTCATAGGCTTGGAGAAGGCATATGAGAAGGTCACAAAAAGCTGATTTGGGCAGATATGTGATGGTTTGAATTTCTGGAAACAGTGCAGAATTAGTGCAGGGCAAATAGATATTCTCAATAATGAAAATGCGATCAATGTTCAGACGCAAAGAGGGGTTTCAGCAGAAGTAGATATGCAGCAGGGTTCTCCTGAGCCAACTGCTGTTTATACTGATGATGTACTATATTTGCAAAAAAGGTGGAGGAGAGATATCCACAAAGTTGCTGAATGCAGATGATGTCGCATTACAAGCAGACTTTGAACAAGAACTACAGAATAATAAGGGAATGGAATGCAAAACTGGAGGCACATGGGATGAAACCAAGAACACACAAGACAGTTATCAAGGCAGAAAATGAGAGAATAAGCTGAAAAATGAGATAGAATGGAAAATAGTGAAATAGATTAACTATTATCTGGGAGGAGTGTTTGAGAAGGAGTGAAGTCTGAATTAGGAAATCAGAGATGGAATCAGAGGGCTACAGCCAAGTGACTCAGAGCATCAGGAATAGAGTGTGACAGAAGAATGCCAAAGCAACTGAAAAGTAAGGTGCACAATATGATGGTGTGACCAGTACTACTGTATGGTATAGAAACCTGGACAGTGAAAGCAGAGCAGTTGAGGAAGCTAGAGGTGATGGAGGTGAAGTGCCGGAGATGGGTGGTAGGATGCAACCATGGGACAGATTTAGAAATGACATCGAAACAGAAGCATGAGTGGTTTCCATTGTAGGGAAGGTCAAAGAGGACAGACTATATTGGTTTGGGCACATATGTAGGAAGGCAGAAGACAATCTGGTGAGGAAGATTTGGGAGAGACAAGAAGAAGGCAAGAGGAAATAAGGTCATCTAGCAAAAAGATGGATGGATTTCATGACAGAAGACTTCTTACAACAATCTGTCTTGACTGTAGGAGATCATGGGAGAGTTGCATTGAATAGAGAGAGGAGTTGAAAGATGACATGACACCCCAAACCATGTAAAAACTAGGGAAAGAGGGGTTGCTGATGATGATGATGATGATGAATGCAGAGTTAATTTAAGATGTGCAGGATAAGTTATTTTTTTTGTTCATTTAATCAACCTGAATGTTGCAGTGGCAAGCAGCAAGAAAGTATACCAAGCTGATAGTGACTAAGTGGAAGCCAATTTGTTGTAAAGCTTTATGTTTTAAAAGTGTAATAAAGGGTTGCCTTGACATCATGTACTGGTAAAGCAGAAGGCAGAGCAGTGCTCATAATGCTGAATAGCAGCATTTTTCAGAAATTATAACTAGATAATCTAAAATGTTAATATTTATAGTATTTAATGAGTCACTTTCTGTATGTACAGTCATAATCCTACTCATTGTTTCTCTCTGTCATGTACTGGTAAAGCAGAAGGCAGAGCAGTGCTCATAATGCTGAATAGCAGCATTTTTCAGAAATTATAACTAGATAATCTAAAATGTTAATATTTATAGTATTTAATGAGTCACTTTCTGTATGTACAGTCATAATCCTACTCATTGTTTCTCTCTGTCCACCATGGTCAGCCTGTGCGACCTATTAAACTGTGTGAGCTCAATAATGTGACCTTTGATTTTGCAGATGGCATCAGGCTATACATGTGAAAATAACATGCACTCAATAACAGCAATTCAGCTAGATCAAGGGTAATTAATAATGAAAGGTTTAGCAAAGGGCACTAGCCTTTGTTCTGGGGAATTACTTAATAGCAGATATTTTTAAATTTCTGATGTGAAGGACTTTAGGGATCAAACCCTGCTGAAGTTCAAAAGAGCATATATCAATATTTCCTTCATGATGACATGGCTGCAGTAACTTGAGTTAGAGTATATAAGTACTTTCTTTGCTGGTTTATATATGCATGTGATGTGTGTTATTAGATGAACATAGTTTTAGAGATTTGTTAGTTGACTGCAGTACTGGTCAGGGGAGTGTGCCCACTCAATGTTCATGACATCCATATCAGAACTCTTTCTATTTACTATACAGTATATTTCAGTACAATGCTCTTTCTATTTACTATATATATATATATATATATATATATATATATATATATATATATATAGTATCTTTCAGTACAGCTAGGTATTGATGTACTGTTGATAAGATGGATAGCTGTAGGCTTACAAATAGGACGTGGCAAGTATCACACACCAACTGGACAGGTGAAATCCTTGGTTACAGTCAAGGTGTCCCACAGGGCTCTGTCCTAGACCCTTATTTGTATAGATTGTATCTTTTAGACCTTACTTTTCCATCTGAGGTGTTTTACAGTCTATATGCTGATGACCTGAAATTGGGTAATCTGATTACAAGTGTTACAGATAAGGCATGTCTGCAAAATAATTTGACTAAATTGACCATTTGGGCACAGAAGAATAATATGTTGAT
This sequence comes from Protopterus annectens, assembly GCF_019279795.1. Lineage (NCBI taxonomy): Eukaryota > Metazoa > Chordata > Ceratodontiformes > Protopteridae > Protopterus > Protopterus annectens. The sequence goes on along the minus strand of NC_056745.1, from coordinate 1,015,201,305 downwards.
AAATACTTCAAAAACTAAGCATATGAGATTTGGGAGTCATAAACTGAAAGGTGAACATTTAATGCAGCACACAGTGATTGAAACTGTAGACTCATTTAAGGACCTGGGTATATGGATAGATTCAGCTATGAGTTTTTCTAGTCATATCACCCAATTGGCTAATGATAGTTATAGAACTATAGGTTATATAAAAAAATTATGAAGTCTAGGAAATCAAACATAATGAAGTTATTGTTTTTTAGTTACATTAGACCCAAACTTGAGTATGGAATAACAATATGGAAACCCTATAGGAAAACAAGCATGCATAAACTGGAAAGAGTGCAGCGGAAATATACCAAGGGCATCCATGGATGTGAAAATCTAAGTTACTATGAAAGACTAAAATATCTGAACTTGTACAGTGTCTATTACAGATATTTAAAAGGAGATTGTATTCAGGTATATAAGGCATTTAGGGACAGCTACCTGTGGGAATGTTTGGGGTTATCAAAAGTACTAGAGAATCATCAGATAACCTATGTAGAAGATTCATATAGATGGGATAGGTTGTCAAAACTTTTTCAGATGATATTGGAATGTCACACGTGAAAGAAAACAAAAGCTGGATAAACACCTGGTATACACCTCAAGTGAAAAAAAATGAAAAGACCAATGGTTAGACCACAGCTGAAGATAAAAATGGAATAATCCACGTCAGGAAATAAATCACTTGCAGCTTCACAGTAGTGCCCTTTATAAAACCAAAAGTTGTAACTGAGATGTAGTAGTCAAGGTAGGAAACAGTTCACTTGCAGTTTCACACCACTTTATTAAACAAGAGTAGCGCTTTGATCTAAGTCAGCTGATCGCTTCTTCAGACTCATAAAAACAGTTAAAACATTGGTATTTAAAATATGGTTCAACCAATGAAAACACATATAGAGCTATGACATAGACTAATTAAAATTCCATACATCAGTACATTCATTTGCCTTATATTCTGCAAAAGATGAAATAAAATATACATATAACAAACACATTTTATGTAATAATCCATATTACTTAATGTTTTACTGGTCTGGATTTTAAAAAAGGTTTCAAGGAAACAGCATTGTTCAATCCAGGAGACCTATCAGCCTGAAGTAATAAAATCCATCTTTGTTCTGCTTCCTCTACCTTATTCCTTATATCACCTCCCCTCTTACTTTTATTTATTATTTCTAAAACCATGAAATCAAAAATATGTCTCCTATCTTCTTCTTCCACATGTTTTGCTAAAGCACTTGTGTCTTTTTTATTTCTTATATCTCTAAGGTGTTCAAGGATACGTTCCTTTAGACACCTATTGGTTTTTCCTATATAAAAGGCATGACAGACAGTGCAGAAGCTGTAATAAACCAAATTTTGTGTTCTGCAGTCAGCATAAAAATCTATATCAATTATAAATCCTAGTGTAGGATGTTTATATGTTGATTTATTATATAAATAGTCACATGCTGTACAATTTCTGCAAGGAAAAGTCCCCTGCCTATTAGATAGGATCATTCTTGCATTGTTTCTGGATTTATAAGTTGCCTTTTTAAGGACCTCTTATTTCTAAAAGAAAAGCTGGGTCTATCTTCTAACAATTCTCTCAAGTCAGGAACCGACAATAAAACATTCCAATTCTTCTCAAAAATATTACAGAACCTTCTGATGTCACTTGAATAGGTGATAGGGAATCTAACTTTAAAGTCATGACCTTCCTTGCTTTTAACATCTTCTATAGTATTTGAGAAGAGTGGTTTACATCTCCCATCCCTATTTTCAATGGTATATTTAGAGCTTTCATTTATGTCTTTCTTACTATAACCTCTGTTTAAGAAGTCTTTCTCTAATATATTCATTGTCTTCACAAAGCCTTCATCTGTGTTATGTAAGCGGCTTATTCTCATATACTGTCCTTTCACTACATTTTTGTGTACAAATGTTGGATGCATACTAGTCTTATGTAAGATACTATTTCTACATGTAGATTTTCTATGCATCCCTGTTGTAAGTTCATGTTCATCCATATAATTGTATGGTATATACGTTTTGGAGATGACGTCTTCCTGTTATGGGATGGTACTAGTGAAGAGTTGCAAGAGATGGTGGAGTACTTACATAGCACCACTGAATTTTTAAGATTCACTAGTCAACATTCCAGGGACTCTATTGAGTTCCTAGATGTTTTGGTTAAGAAGACAGCATTAGATGAACTTACAACAGGGATGCATAGAAAATCTACATGGAGAAATAGTATCTTACATAAGACTAGTATGCATCCAACATTTGTATACAAAAATGTAGTGAAAGGACAATATATAAGAATAAGCCGCTTACATAACACAGATGAAGGCTTTGTGAAGACAATGAATATATTAGAGAAAGACTTCTTAAACAGAGGTTGTAGTAAGAAAGACATAAATGAAAGCTCTAAATATACTATTGAAAATAGGGATGGGAGATGTAAACCGCTCTTCTCAAATACTATAGAAGATGTTAAAAGCAAGGAAGGTCATGACTTTAAAGTTAGATTCCCTATCACCTATTCAAGTGACATCAGAAAGTTCTGTAATATTTTTGAGAAGAATTGGAATGTTTTATTGTTGGATCCTGACTTGAGAGAATTGCTAGAAGATAGACCCAGCTTTTCTTTTAGAAATAAGAGGTCCTTAAAAAGGCAACTCTGTTATAAATCCAGAAACAATGAAAGAATGATCCTATCTGATAGGCAGGGGACTTTTCCTTGCAGAAATTGTACAGCATGTGACTATTTATATAATAAATCAACATATAAACATCCTACACTAGGATTTATAATTGATATAGATTTTTATGCTGACTACAGAACACAAAATTTGGTTTATTACAGCTTCTGCACTGTCTGTCATGCCTTTTATATAGGCAAAACCAATAGGTATCTAAAGGAACGTATCCTTGAACACCTTAGAGATATAAGAAATAAAAAAGACACAAGTGCTTTAGCAAAACATGTGGAAGAAGAAGATAGGAAACATATTTTTATTTCATGGTTTTAGAAATAATAAATAAAGTATGAGGGGAGGTGATATAAGGAATAAGGTAGAGGAAGCAGAACAAAGATGGATTTTATTACTTCAGGCTGATAGGTCTCCTGGATTGAACACTGCTGTTTCCTTGAAACCTTTTTTAAAATTCAGACCACTAAAACATTAAGTAATATGGATTATTACATAAAATGTGTCTGTTATATGTATATTTTATTTCATCTTTTGCAGAATATAAGGCAAATTAATGTACTGATGTATGGAATTTTAATTAGTCTATGTCATAGCTCTATATGTGTTTTCATTGGTTGAACCATATTTTAAATACCAATGTTTTAACTGTTTTTATGAGTCTGAAGAAGCAATCAGCTGACTTAGATCGCGAAAGCGCTTACTCTTGTTTAATAAAGTGGTGTGAAACTGCAAGTGAACTGTTTCCTACCTTGACTACTACATCTCAGTTACAACTTTTGGTTTTATAAAGGGCACTACTGTGAAGCTGCAAGTGATTTATTTCCTGACGTGGATTATTCCATTTTTATCTTCAGCTGTGGTCTAACCATTGGTCTTTTCATTTTTTTTCGATATTGGAATGACATTTGGTCTTGATAAATGTGCAAAAGCAACCTTTAAAAAAGGAAAACTGCAACACCAGGAAAACATAAGTTTGGGACAAGAATGTGATATAAAAGAACTTGAGCAAGAGGGAGTGTATAAATACTTGGGAATTGATGAAGGATCGGCAATAAAACATGAACAAATGTGAATAAAGCTCAGTAAGGAGTACTTTAGAAGACTTAAATTAATCCTGAAAACAGCAGTGACATCTAGGAATAAGATCCAAGCCATAAATCAATTTTCTCTTCCTGTCCTTACTTATAGTTTTGGAGTGACTGACTGGCCCCAAAAAGTGTTTGATAGATTGGATATTAAAACAAGAAGGATACTTCATGCTTACCAAATGATTTATAAAAATAAATGTATACCAAGATTATATATTCCCCGCGCCAAATGAAGAATGGGCCTCCTTGAAACTGATTACAAGTATTGATCTGCAATCATGGGACTCCACACATATCTGCTGACCTCACAGGATCCAAATGTAGTAAAAGTTTTGAAACATGAAGCGAATAAATCTAAGATGACATCTCTGCTTAATTTAGCAGAAGCATATTGAGGTCAAGCAGGAATGGAAATTATACCAGAAGTAGATAAAAACCAGGCAGCAACTGAATGTGCTAAAACACAAAAGAAAGAATATAAGGTGAAGGACCAGATGGAAGGCAAGAAATGTGGAAAAAAACATAAATGTAGTTGCAAGTATAGAAATCTTCATGAAGAGCCTCATGTTGATCAAGAAAGAATACAGGAATGGTTACAGAGAGGTGAATTCACATCAAGAAATGAAAGGTTAATATTGGCAGCCCAAGATAGTGGGCTACGTGCATGCTGATTTACAAAGTCCATTGAATATGTGGGAGAAACAGACATATGTAGGTTTTGTAAAACTGAATTGGAAACAGTCACATACCTTGTTGCTGGTTGTGACACACTAATGGCAGAGTGACTATATACTGAAAGGCATAATAATGTGACAAGACTGTTACACTGGAGATTCTGCAAATATTATGCTATCGAAGTGGTTGAAAAACACTGGAAACATGAACCACAAAGAATTTTAGAAAATTATGAAGTTTATATCACATTGGATCACCCAATACCAACAGTTCAAAAGATAGATGCTAGAAAACTGGATATAGTCGTCCAAGAAAAGAAGACAAAAGTAGCATTGATCATTGAAATCGCCACACCCAGTGACTACAGTGTCTTGCATACAGAGAGGCACAAAGTCAGAAAATACCTGGATCTGCAGGCAGAAACGAGATCCATGTGGAAGAAAGATACCCAGACAGTTCCAGTAATAGTAGGAGCAACTGGTCTTGTAAAAAAGAATTTACAATCGTATTTGTTGCCAATTCATGTAACACCGTATGAATTGCAGAAGTAGTCATTACTGGGCACATTGCGGGTGCTCCGAAAGAGCACTTTTGGCTAACATCAAAGAGCAAAGCAGTACTAATTTCATAAACTTTAATCGTACTTTGACTTAGGAATGGGGTCCATTCCTGTCATAGTATTAAAAACTCAAAAGGCTTGGAGAAATTAAAAAAAGATAATATAGGAATGAGAAGTGCACTAATTGGTTGTCTGACAGAGTAGCCGATGCTTGGAACAGACTACCAAATTACATTAAAGCAAGTACTAGTTTAGATATTTTTAAGAGCAGCCTGGACATTTATTATGGGAACAAGTGTTTTGATATATTGGCAAGCTAGAAGGGCATTAATACCAATGCTTGAAACATTTGCATGTATGTATGTATGTACGTACAGCGCTCTTTCTATTTACTATATATAGTATATTTCAGTACAATGAACAGGCATGCAAGTTTTGGTACTTTGGCCTTATTTATGCCTGATTTTGTTTATACCATCAGAGTAATGATCAGCAGGCAGCTTGAAATAAAATTAGATTTGAATTGCTGCACCCTTCTAAGTTCAGATGTTTGTTTTTATATTAATAAATTCCTATTTTTTCCTAGCGCTTACATATAGCTATTCCATAGCTATGCTTGTCATGCATATATCAGAACTTGAGGCTAGTGGAACACCTTCTATGTATACATAAGGAAACCCTCCACCTTACTGCCCCACCCATCCATTTTTGTATTGTTCTGACACACTATTTTTTGTCTGTCCACTTGTATAATTCCATGGTGCACTTTACTTAGAAAGCATTCTCTGGGCTGTCTACCCATTTAAATTAAAAAATACATTGATGCCACCTGTGCTCCAATATGTGGATAGTGACTAAGGCACAGTGCAGCAAATGACACCATGTTTCAGTATTGTAGACTTACTGTGCTAAGAATCTGGTTCTGTCTCCTAGCATGTAGCACAGTCTGAACAATTCTGCTCATGAAATGATAGGGGGCACAACTGAATGGATGGATTTCTGGACCTCTGATCCTCACATCACTAGAGTGTCACCTCAGCACATGTTAGCACTTATATGGGATCATGCAGACTAGACACTGGATTTGGATGCTGACAAATGGTAGTATTGGTGATCACAGTTCAGTATGTATGTACAGTAGTTTGGAAACCCTTTTATGTGTCTCATCTAATTTCCAAAGGCATCTGCACTAGATCCAAAGAAGTTTTAATTCTCCTTTACTTGTACCTTGTCAGACCCATTACTGAATATAATGCACCTTTTGGCATGTATTTGTCTAACATATCACACAATGTGAGAGGCCTTAGAGATTTATAACTAAAAAGATCAGTCACCACAAAAATCTTAGTTATCAGGAGAGATTGCCAGTCCTTTTTATCTACTTAGTCTCTTACAGACTCCTCACTGGAGATCTGTGCATAGCCATGAAAGATACAACCCTATTTGACCTCCTGTTCCTTCATAAAACTAATGATGCTTCAAATACTTGGTTAACGGAACTAATCCTTCATCAGCAGATAAATAAGACACATCAGAGTGATAGATTCATATCTCATGGTATTCCTCAGTTCTGGAACAAACTTCCACTATATGTTTGTCCAGTAGAGTAGCACCTTGCCATCTTCAAGGTTAACCTACATAATTGGACGGATAGCCTCCAATTCTTCCTAGTCCATCTTGTTTTGTCCTTCATGAAGCTAGAGGTAGCTTTGAATATATATATATATATATATATATATATATATATATATATATATATATATATATATATGGGTCTACTTCATTTGATCGAAAGACCATTTGATCAAAAACCAGTACTCAAGGCATAAAACTGGGATTTGTCCCCCTCCCCAATGTCGTGTGACCCTGGAGTTGGTATATATAGTTAAGGGGTGGGGGTGGGGCGAAGCCCCCCACCCAGTTTCCTTTAAAAGAAGAAAATAAAACAAAAAGTACGGATTTTAAATGCTGCACCCTCCACACCCCCCCTAACTATATATACCAACTCCAGGGTCGCAAGGTTGAAGCTGATATTTTCAATCAATGTTTTTCCATTGACTTTCCTGATATTTTTGGTACTTTACTCATTTATTTCTTAGAGTCACTTATATGGGTGGATTGTTATCTGTTGTAGTCATTTACTATTTTGTATTCTTAAATTGTAGAGTTTTCTGGTGTGGATAGACCCCAAATGTAGTTTGTTTTTGAATTTTTCATTAAATTTGGCAGTGTTGTGGACTTCTTGGTCAATATTGCTTAGCAGATGCAAATAAAATATTGAGGTATAGGCATTGGCTGAGGCCGTATAAGAAGTAAAGATATTAGAATGGAATTTAGAGAACTGAAAACATAAAATTTTAGTAGTACTGGCTTTTTAAAGTCTTTGAATTTTGAGATGTTTGCTGTTGAGAGACCGTTGTTGTCTTGATAGAAAAGATGATTAAATTATGATCAGATTGGAGTAGAGCTGGAGATAAGGGCAGGTGCAGTGCAGCAGGTTTTGTTGTAATTAAAAAGAAATAATAGCATGTTAGTACTCACAGTGGGTAAGTTAACTGTTTGCTCCGGGGTGTTAACATTTATTTGCTCAGTGTAACACTGAGCATGCTTTTGTTTGCTCAATGAGACATCGGGCATGCTCAACATTAGTGGTGTAGGTATTCTAAAGATGAATAATTTAAATCTAGTGGAGAGGAGGATGGTTGGAGAAAACAATAGAAAGTGCTGTTACTGCATCTGGGAACACGGGTAATGAATCTGAGGGCTAAAGTCTGGAAGGGACAGAGAAATTAAATGAAGAAATGATGAAAGTCAATAATTTGAGGACATATAGGTATGTACTGGTAGCCCACGGGCTAAGAAAGTATGTAGAAAGTGATGAACGAATGTAAAAAATGTAATGGACAGGGATGCCAGAATATAATATTTATATCATTTATAAGTAGTTTATGTCAGTTTCTGTGGAGTATGGTGGATGTCACAATGTTCCTTTATCAATCTGGTCTATCACACAACTTAATTCTTTAAAACCATAACTAAAAAACTTCCTTCCTGCCTCCTGGGTTTGTCCCTGCTCCACATCTAGGGCATACCTCACCTAGCACCCTTCATCACCTTTCTTATACATCTCTTAAAAAGTATTAAATTACTTAACCTGTTTATCATCTTCTGACCCTTCACTGTACCACAGTTCTTAAACTAATGTGCCTACTTCTAATTGGCACAACCAAATTACTATTCCATTGCTACTTATGTATTAAAACTTGAGTTTCCTTATCCCCTTTAATACCTTACTCTCTTATATTTCTTAAATTACTCCAACCTATCTTATACACTACTCTTTTTGTCTGTAAGGTCTCAGTACAAGGCTTGCAAATATGATGTTTGCGAATACCAGTACACATGTTATTATATTGACTACTATGCTTTGCATTCACTGAAACTGCATTATAAAATTTGTTATTTTAAATGCTGATTACATTAAATATGCTAATTTTGAGCTTTTCCCCAGGGGCCACAGCTGAAAAAGAGCACCTGTGCCTAACCTGACTTTTCTGGGGAAAAATGTCAATCAATCAATCAATAAATAAATACATAAATAAATAAATAAATAAATTATGGTTTATTGGAGTATAAACACTGTACTGGAGTAATTAGGAGTTGTAGTTAAAATGGGTGGCAGTCTCTCTGAAAATAAGGTTAGGTTTGGGCAGGAAACAAAAGTGTGAATTAATAATATAGTGTTGAAATTTAACTGTTGCCATATTTATATATATAGGATATTATGTTAAGCACTGTTATATGAGGTGTACTTCTATTCTGTCATTGTACAACAATGGTTGATCACGTAAAAAAAAGTATTTTTTGAATTGTTTGATTGATGATGGCACTGTATTTTTTAAACGCTCAAAAAATAAGGATAAAACAAAATGAAAATAAAAGAAAAAAAGAAAAAAATCCAACAATATAAACTTGTTTGACTTTTTAGGCAGTAAACTTAGCACATTTAGATAATCTTCATGGTTATCAAAGACATGAAGAGTGATCCATAGCATGCTTTAAAGGGATAATTTGTCTTATCTAGGGTGATTTAGATGTCACTAAGTTCAGTTTGCATTATGAAGAATCAGTCCAGAGATAATGGGGTTTCTAACAAATATTTATGTCCTCTCGCAGTTTTCTGTAGGCCAGAAAGTATTGCAGATGCTGCACCCTGTTGTGAGGAAGTGCTGCCTTTACAAATAATACCTGTCCATATTATCACACAGATATGGATGTGTTCAAGCTACAGGAGTATCTCAGGATACAGTAAACTATTAAAACTCCTATCACTGAGTGAAGCAATCTTTGTAAGAATCTGAATTTCTGTGATCCTTTTAGCTATGTTGGGAAGTCTAGTAAATAATCTTTGACCAAAAAGGCATTACTACATCAGCAAAGGCTTTGTGCAATATGTAAATGTCATGCCACAAAAGGTGTGGGCGACTCCTTGTAAAAAAAAGGTAGGTATATCAATTATCTCAACCCAAGATGACCCATACTAGAGCACCTCAAATAAAAAAAAAAAAACAGCATTTCCTTGAATCTTGGTTCATTTCAGGTGAAAATATGATTCTACTCAAAACCAGCGTGTTACCTGCATTAGACACAAACATAGCAAGTCCTAATATGGCTATTCGGATGTCCCCAAGCACCTCAAATCATTTACATCACCTGGGCTGCTATAAGTTGATATCATATTTATCTTGTATGAGGCCAGATATCTGAGTTTTAGAAAGATAGCTAACCAGCATCCAGTTATTTCCTTAGGAAGTATATAAATGATGACGGAGTCATCAATTACTAAGACATTACCATTTGTGTTTGCAGACATAGTATACATAGAATGTTTATGATCTGTATCCGTGCGACTCCTTGAAATGTATAACCTTATACCACATGCTCAATGTGAGGCAGACAGCAATGTGTTACTTGTCTGCAGTTGAAGCTTTCTTGTTCTGATTCTAAGAGACTTGGAGAGTGAATTCTTGATAACCACAGCACATGTGGTTGTGATGTATTCATGCTGATGTGTGGGTAGAATATCTAATTTGGTGAGAGGGTGGCCCCCAAGTTGTGAAGATATTTATACTGTTCACAGATCACATCATTCTGATTTAGCAGAAGCTGGTTGTTAGTGAGCATGTGGCAATTTCATGGGCAAGTCCATCTTTTGGCCATTACTCCCATGGAGTAGTTTTGGAAAAAAATGTTTGCTCAGGTATCAATATTTCTTTTACTTCATTGTTGTCTCTAGGTTTGCTGTATTGTCCATGAAATTGAGGAGCTTAAAGATGATCTGTCTGGGAAGCATCTTATGGTTACCTTAAATTATGTTGTGCCTTCTCCAAAATGAATTGACTGGATATGTTTTGAGCGCTATGTAGACTATCCCGTAACAGGCAGACTAAGTCTTCTTTCTAACTGGAGTCCTGCAGATCCATAAGCCTCAAGTTGTTTTATTTTTGAAGACATTTAGAAGACTGTTCTCCTGGATCTGGCTACACATTTCTTAGAATGAGAAACCAGAGATACCAAAAAGGCAAGTTAAATGGATAATAACTGGAAGACTTCTAAGCTTTTCAACACTAGTGACTTTATCTCTGCTGTGTTGTTAAACACTTATTGACCAAGGCTGTAAGGTCATCTACTTTATATTCTGAGATGCCCTGAGTGTTAGAACCAGTGGAGTACTAGAGTACTCACCATGTGGTGATCACTCCTCATGGAAGTTCTTTGTTTGGAATAGAAATAGAATTGCACTTAAAGTGCAAAATGAAAATGCTGCAAAATGTCAGTGTTGCTTGTGATCAGCAGTAATTATAAGTTAGATATGGAGCTGGTCTTACGTGAATTTCAAATTTAAAAATTCCAGAATGCAGTACTGTCAAATTATGCTGCTACTATTCCACCCCAACTCCATCCCGATGTGTGTGTGTGTGTGTGTGTGTGTGTGTGTGTGTGTGTGTGTGTGTGTGTGTGTGTGTGCGCGCATGCTAGAGTAGTGTTCCAATTGACTTAATTTGGTTAATCACCAAAATGAAAAAGACTGTTGAAAAAACAAAAAAAACGCTACAGGAGCAATGGCAGCATAAATCAAACAGTGTTTAATGAATGTTCAACTAGTACAATGTTGCAGTGGACTGCTGCTATCCACAATGAAAATTAAAATAAAGGCAATCGTTAAACACTGTTTGATTTACGTTGCCGTTGCTCCTGTGGCATTTTTCGTAACTTAATTTGGTTGCAATAATTGCCTTAATGTCTATTGAACTGGTCTTTATGTGCTTAACATATATTTCTATGAATCGGCAGTCTCAAAAGTTTTTCTTCTGCAGTTAATGAGGTCACTTATGATTTTTCTGAAGATAGTTAATTTATTTGCTGTATTCTAGACGCTACGTGATATTTGTGTTGAGATCTGGTAGTTTTATAATTTAGCTATTTTGTTTTTGATAGCTTGGACAGTTATAATCTAGTACATTTTTCTAGTAATTCTATTTTCTGATTGCCTAATTGCACTTAACGTTTTAAGCAGTTTTTTCTTTTTTCATTTTAATGAGAAAAAAATGTTTCTAGAGGAATGACTTTGGTAGGCAGTGTTGTTTCTTGGGGATGCAGAGTTTCTGTATGCAGTGAGAGAAGTTACTTTCTTTACACTATAGTGAAAGGCAAATTTGATTTGTGTTTTAAATTCTAACAAAAGTTAAGGTAGATTCAGGGTAGATCTAACTTTGGAGCAATTTAAATGGACTTTTCTCCTTTATATGTATGCAGTGTATACATTTGTTCTTTTACATTTTAATGAACTGAAATCTTGTCCTTGTTTCATATTTTTTTCTTTTTTTGGTAATTGTCTTTAAGGTGAACTAAAGGTACACTTGGCTTTCGATCTGTTTTAGATGGCCAGGCAGTTATGTAGATGTCAGTTTCTTTTTGTGTGCACAATGTATAAACTTTCTATTCCCATATATTGTGGAGGTGTTGCAGCTTTTGGGGAATTTTAACAACTAGGCCAACAAAGACATAAAGGACTGAAGTTGGTAATATTTTTGATGCTACACTAAGATTTATAAACATATTGACTCATGGTACCAGATATGTGCTTTTATCACATGCTTTATCTTGGGCCACAGTTAGGATAAGCATCTCACATTTTCTCTCTAAATATCTTTAACTTTCATACTCTTTTTCTATCTCTCTTTCTATAAATATATATGTATATATACATATATATATATATATATATATATATATATATATATATATATAGATAGATATATATATATTATGTGTATATGCACATTCATAGAGAGAGACAGTGTAGCACACTGCAGTTGTTTTAGCAAGAGTTACTCACACATACACAGTATCACAACAACTTATAATCTTAACAATAACTAATAGAAGCTGACTACATTTAAACCCACAAGACAGATATAAAATACAGCATTGATAAAAACACTCACTGACATAGACACAGACATTTGTAGGCATAGATTAAACAATAGCTATTTTTCTGGCATAAGGTATGTGAGGAATGACTTTTGAGAACTAATGCACACTATTTAAGGGTATGAATCCACTTGCAAGATAATTAGATCTGGCATTTGGCTTAGAGGATTAAAAACCTGCTAATGAGCTGTTTGATTCCCTCAGCCTCCATTGCCTAACTGTGTGACTCTGAGTGGGTCAATTAACCAGACACTTCTCCTAGGCTGAGTCTGAAAATGTTCCTTGGAGAGCAGTGCTGTACCCCTGAAAACAAAAATAAATAAATATCTAGTTCACATTCCTTTATTTTAATATCAGTTATATAGCAATCAATATGCGTTTTTTCAATCCAGCATTAGTTCCAGACTCTCACCTATATTGTTCAATGTCAGTCTTTCCAAAACAACAAAAAGGAAATATATTTTGAAGGAATTATAGTTAATAAAATTTTGAAAACAAACAAAGAAACAGAAAAGGAAATATTTTGAAATAATTACATTTAATAAAATGCTTGTATAAGGCATCATATTCTTTATTTCTTCAAACTGCACCAACGCACATTACAAATTTCATTTAGTCTTCCCAGCATAAAAGGCAGCAATGTAGGTACAACTAGAAAAATAAACTGCAATTTCAGTGAGTAGATATCTCTCTCTAGGGCTCCATATATAGCATCACATCTTATTTCCATGAAATAAGGCTAAATTAAAGGCTATTGATTATGAATCTGCAAGCTACATACATTATTAATTTTAACAAGATTTTCTCTTCTTTCAAATCATTTAAGAAAAGAAAGAGAACTGGGACCAACACTAAGCCATGATAGATCCTGCATATAAAGTTCCCTGCATGAAAAATTATTTGCCTAATCACCTGCATAGCCATAATACGTTCTATCAAACAGGTAATTTTGAAACTTAGTAGTGACACCATAACTAGTATGAGGAAATGATTAACACATTTGAATACACATGAAACGGTTATGAAAATTCCAGCACTGAAAAACTCTTGGTTATATTTATATGGAATAAATTACAGTTAATTTACTGAAGCCTGAAATTAAACTATTTAATCATTTAAAATTTTGCAAGTAGATTCATTTCTAAACAGTTTAGTGATGGGTCTAAAGTCTGGACATGTGGATATGAGGACATTTTTAGCAGCGGGTAAATTTGTGCATATTTGTATTATGAAGGTGATACTCCAATTGTCAAAGACAAAATGAAGTTTTATGGTAATAGTTTAGCTATCTGGGCTATACCAAGCATTATGAATACAGCAAGAAGTTGATTCAATTTAGATCATGACTTTTTGTCTACTTTTTATATGATTTTAGGTCACGTTTAGAACTCAATCAGGGCAACCAGTTTGAATACTAGTATTGGTTTCTGTTTGCATCTACATTAGTGTTCAATTGTTGCACATTATTATCCTTAGACATAGGAAGATGTTGTATTCATTAGCAAAGGAAGGATTCAGAGTACGACTGTACATACATCTCAGGTGCCCAGACTTTCATTGACTATCCAGATTTTTGCTTCAAATTTTTGTTCTGTTCCTCATAAAATTTGTGTTTTTTCTGTCAAATCATTGAGTATTAAAGTCTCTAAATAATATTAAATAATGACTTACATCTGAGTTTCAAACTTCATATCCCTCAGATAATATGCAATAATGCAACATCCATAATTCTAGCAAATTTCTAAGGTTATATGAGCAATATTTAAAATCTGTCCCTATTTCTGAGCCGTTGTCACCCCATTATTTCTGGCTTTGTCTAGATGTCTTGCACTGACAGATTGAGAGGTTTGGACTGCAGCAATGACCCAAGTCAGGTATACAAAATCATTGACATCCCCCCAGATATATTTTTAATTACATCAATAGTTAGCATATAGTTTTGCAGAATTAGAAGTAATTCTCTAGTGTTTCCTGTTTCCTAAATAATGAAAGTTGTTGGTGAAGATAAGAAATTTGGGTTGCTGTTTACAATTTTTCCAGTCTGAGTTTTTTTCCTTAAGAAGTTTTTTTTATTGATTTATGTAATGAGCCATGGACTTCTTTAACCTTTTTGGTTTCTTTGCCTAGGGATACAGGATTGAACTGAAGTTACTTGAGTCATGATGAACGCCATGGCCTGCTCAGAATCATTTTCTTGATATAACATTGTGCAGTCTAAGACTTGTGAGTGAGAGTGCAGGCTACTTTCCATGCATTCTGTAATGGAACTAGCAATGGTATGGTGTAGTGGGAGTTTATTGACATAACATTATTGTGATGAACTTGGCAATGATGACTGATAATGTCTGTGTGTATTATAAGTATATGCATTGGTGAGATACATCTGTTATATTGTGGTGTCTAACTATTCATTTCCTGAAAATAGGTTATGTCTATACCGTTGCTTAACTACACTTTTTAGGTCCATAAATCCTAATGGTCAGTTGAATGTTCAAGTTAAAGACTTAGCAGTAAGTGAGCTTGATGAGAATATGTCATTCAGTTTTTTTATTAGAGTTGGGTTGCTTTTCTGGAATTTATATAGCAATAATGTTCAGTTTATTCTTCCTTCCTAAAGTAAAGTGCCTTTAACATTTCAGAGTTGCATCATTAGTTGTATTGCTGGTGTCTACTTTTAAAATGTTTATGATTGATTTGTTTTTGATTAAAACTATTACCCTTCCCTAATATGTATATTAGACTTATTGTCTAAAATAAGGGATTTGCTGTCTTCAATAAATTTGGAAGGCAGAAGATGTCCTTTATGTTTTGGTAATGACAACAGTATCTGGATTATCAGTCAGAATCAAGGTCTTGGGTAATGGGCTGATGAGAATGGACCAATTTCAAACACAGCCATTGAGCAATGTCTGTTTACCTGCTCAGAGCTGCAAAGTAGGCAAATTGAAGTTGAGAGAATCAAACTTTGTGGTAATGAAATGTAAAACGTTTGGCAACAATATGGAGCCTTACATTTCTGTGCTAAATGCCATGCCAACATTAAATGAAGCAATGCTTATTTTTATTTATTGATTTATTGATTTTTATTCATAGAGTGGTAATGAAAGCCTGTAAAGTGTTCCAGTCATGTTTATGACAGGATTTTGTTTCACACAACACATACATCTTGCCAGGATGCAGTAGTCATTCTTACACTGGTATAGCTAAAATTTATACATAGCAGTTTATCTAATTTTTACTTTTAATGAATTTGTTAAACAAGCAATTTATTTTGATTGGTTTGCTATATTCTATACATTCATTTTTGATGACCATCTTTAATAGGAGACAATGAATTGCCCTTATCATGAGGGAGAAGGTGCCAGGTGTATGTGTTGCCTGTCTTGAATAACATGTAAAAATGCATTTTATTACTGTTATATTGTTTGCATGCTAAAATGAATGATTTGTGTTTTGCTTTATGATTGATCAGATCACTGACTAAAATGTTAGTAGATATAATAAGATCAGGTAAAACAGGATGGGTTTATAGTTTATCCTGTTGTTGAAGTTTTGTTGAATAAGTTTCTAGCAGCATGCTATGTCAATGTTCATGTTAAATCTTTCCTTAAAGAATTTAATTTTTGTAGGTCTGTGCCATGAAACAGGGAAATCGTTTCCATCGTTTCAAATTCTTTAGGCATAATTATCAAACATTAGGATTTCATGACAATGAATATTAATTTGTTTGGAATCTTAGTGATATACCAAGCCTTTCCAAAATAAAGCATTTTTTACATCTATTTTTAGTACTTCGGACAATGACATATTGCTAATAATAAGGGTTTAAAAGTAAATGTAGCTTCAGGAAATCTCAAAGATAGTTCTGCAATTATACACATTAAGGCCATTGCCCATTTTGAAGATGGAATTTCAATGTACCATTCAGAATGGCATTTTATCATAGAATAATCAAACAGGCATATTTTAATTACTAACAGCAAATGTTACATAACAAATGTTACTAAATATGCATGTCCCTTCTGTGGGGCAACTTGATTTTATATTCAGTTAATTTCAACTATGCAAACATTTTCTAATATTTTTTTAATTATAGGTGCTGACTGGGATCAAATGATGGACCCTTATATAGACAAAATTGACCTTTAGTAGCAAAACCTGCTTGGTAGCTACATCTGCATTAAAATTAAGGGAATTAAAGAACAAGACCACTTTTATTTAAAAGACCTCTTCAGGTGTTCTTATCTTTTTCATCACATGTAAATACGGTTGTGACATGATTTCATTTTATGTTCATTCTTACTGTTGATTTTTACTGATGTTATATTAAATTATAGATACATTTCTATAATGTAGACATATCAATGAATACCTCTGGAAGAATTACTCTTAATTTTCTACAGCTTCAAGATTTTCAAGCTTATGTGATAGAACAAATAAATGTCCTAACAAATAATTTTTGGAGATAACCCAATGTTTTCCAATGATACAAGACCTGTGTTTAAAGTTATGTTAAGGGATATTTGATACTAAAAATGGCATCCTTGAAACAATCAAAAACTAACCTTAGAGTATTTTAAAAGAACAAGTCAACTGAGTCATAAAATAAACAATACAATAGAATATTTTGAAACTACTAGAATGGACATGACTAAAATGTTTTTACTTTTACACGACAGCACTGAATTATTAAATGTAATTCTGTCACCTTTTTTGCAAAGCTAATTTTAATTGTAATACAATCCAGGGTTGGCTTACTTGGCTTCATTCCAATCTTATGATACCTTTTTACATCGACAAAACTGAGAAAGCTCTATGTGATACAATATGCCAACTTGTATACAGTATAACCAAAAAAAAAAAATAAAGCAATGCTTTAGTAAACATTCAATGAAGTGTGTAAACTTTAAAAAAGTTTGCCTTTTTTGTTTATTGAGGGAGTAGTGTACTCTCAAGGGAGAATTGTGCTGTTAGATGTACTATAATGCTACTTGTAGCCCTGGATCAAATGAAGCAGTATTGATTAGCCCTGTTTTAAAGTTTAAAGCTGCTGAGTTGTTATAAAATAGATCATTTGGACTTTTACTAGGATTTATGTAATAGTATGTATTTGCAGTTTAAGTGTTTTTTTGAGTATGTATCATGTGATTTGATAATATTTAATGGGTGGGAACAGGTGTATGAACATTTCTGATGATATCTAATGTGGAAGAACAGACAAAAGCCACATAACTATGGGCTAGGCTTATAAATGCCCTTGGGCAGATAGCCTAGTATGAACCTATGAACCTATGAACCTATGAAAAGTGCTAAAATAAAATTAGTTCACTGCTTCACCCTTTGCCATCAGTTAGCATTCTTTGATTTTTTTTTTTTTTGATTTGTTGAGTTAAAATGTTTTGTTGCAAACACTGAACAAAGTCAAATTCCATCTCAAAACTAAGACTTCTGTTAAAAAACTGGGAAACTCATAATTTTATCCTGATAGCTAAAATGGACGTAAATGGATTTAATGTTTGTCTAAAGATGAGGACATATTCATACTATTCCACTAATCTTTTCACTTACATATAAGATGATGTTTCTCATGTGATCTTACAATTTGTAAATGTGGTTAATATACATGATCAAGTGGTGTGTAATAATGTTTTATATATATATATATATATATGTATATATATATATATATATATATATATATATATATATATATATATATATGGGTCTACTGTATAAGTTCAAAAATATACTTCTTACACAGTAGACCTTGGGTTACATGAAAGTGCACTCAATCGAAAGTGCACTTTTGCGAAACCCGTTCAAGCGAACGGGCTACGTACTGCCATTTAGTGCAGTAGTCACGGACCTTAGGGTTAGGGCGTGGGTCATGGTAAGGGGATAGCTAGTAGGGCTATCCCCTTACCATGACCTGTGCCCTAACCCTAAGGTCTGTGACTTACGCACCACAGTGGAGGACATAGCACATTTTCCAACTGTCCTCCACTGTGGTGTGATATGTTTGTAGAAGGAGAGTTCGTGAAAGTGCACTTTTGAATAAGTGCACTTTCACATAACTGAGTGGTCTACTGCTCTTTTTTAAATATGTGGTATTCGATGAAAAGTAGTAGACCCATATATATATATATATATATATATATATGTGTGTGTGTGTGTGTGTGCGTGCAATGCAATGCATGTATATCATTACTTCTGATGACTGTGCTTAGTCATTTTCATATTTCAATGAAGGCAAGTTTAAGAATTTATAACTTTCAGATGTACTAACTTGTTACCTAGCCCATCAGAATCTTTAGGAATATTAGAATATTTAGACTCACCCATAACTTTCCATGGGGTATATATTAAAATTAGGAAGTTAATATCAGATCAGACTCCTGGGTCTGTTATTTTTGCAGCTGCTATTTATATATATTTAACAAAATATTTTGAATATTTTAGTACAAGACTCCATCCGTATTCTACACTGTTTAATATCTTTTAGATATATGAATCAGTCTATAGCTATCTTAATCCCAAACATAAATGCTAATTATCCAAAATGCACAGCAAATTACAAAAACACAAAAATAACCACAAATGAAGACCATCTGGTAAATCCCTCCCCCCAAACTTTAATAATTAAGAGCTTTCTTCCCTGACATTCAGAGAATTCTTAGGAATTAAAGGTACCAAGTTAATTGTTTATTAGCATATACGAAAAGCTAACAATAAATGAACAGAATGTATCATTTGATTACAAACAATTTTGCATTGTTTAATAAATGTAATAAATTTTCCTAGAAGCTGTGGTATATTTTTACTTTCTCAAGCTATTGTACTTAAAAAAAAAAACTTTGTTATGAATTCTAAAAAAACATTGTTGCATTAAATATAGCAGCAAATGTTAATTTTTTAAATAAAAACAATCATTTTATAAGGAAACGTTAAGTAATTAACAAATTGGAACTCCAATTGCAATGTGATACACCAGGAACTGGTATCTAGCCAATATATATATATATATATATATATATATATATATATATATATATATATATATATATATATGTTAAACAAATGCCATAAAATACAGTGCAGAATCATATTGCAAGCATCCCTTTACAATCTGGTGTTACAATAGCATGGGACTTGTACCAGCCTGTAAAATCATTTCCTAAATCCTTGTTTGGCATTTTAAATTTTGCATTACCTAACACTGAATAAAATTGTGTTTCCCTGTCATTTAGGAGTTTATTTCTTATCTCTCTTAATAAGTAACACTTCTGCATACCCACTGACATGGATTATATGTTCTACATTTTGTAATTCTTCAACCAGGACATTGCTGCCACTAATTGGTCTTGAGAGGCATACCATCTGCCTTTCACATTTCTCTGTTTTTGATAAAAAGTGTGACAACTGTGAAAATGTTAATATTTATTTATTTATTTCCAGTTTGATGACAGGGGAGGTCCACTGGGTTCAGGGAGCCCGTTTTCAGAGTTCTCTGAGTGGTGTAAGGTTGAAGGATATTGGTTAGTGCTGGGCACTTAGTAGGTTGAAAAATTAATCTGTGGGCTGTGGTAATTTGGAGATAGTCTAGACGGTTGGAGAGTTCAAGCCAATTTAACAAATGAAGGGCAGTACAATGATGGGACAAGAATTTGGCTTTGGTTGCAAATTTAGAAATCTTATTATAACAGCAATTTGGAGGAGAGAGAGGCAGATAAGTTTGTCAGTAGAGAAGCGCCATACATTAGTGAGGGGAGTAGATAGGTAGCAGTGAGAGTTTGTCTAGTGGAAGGAGAGAGAAAGTGGATGTTTCTGTATAGCATACCAAGTTTTATATGGGTTTTATTAATGTTTTGCTGGATGTGAGTGTCAAACTTTAGGTGATCATCGATAGTAACCCCAAGTAGTTTAGGAAAGGGAACAACCTCTATAGTTGTTTTGGCTAATAATTTGGAATGAGTTTTTATCAAGAGGGGAAGCTTTTGAGAGAGAGAATAACAGTATTTTGGATTTATTGGCATTTAGCGAGAGGTGGTTTTGGAGCAGTCAGTTTTCAGTGGTGGAGAAAGCAGTTTGGGTGACTGTTTGAAGATCTGAGAGATTAGAGGTGCAGCAAACTAAAGTTGAATTGTCTGCATATTGTACAATTTTGGTGTTGGGTATGGCTTTGTGGAAATCATTAATAAAGATTTTGAATAGCATTGGACTGAGTATGGATCCCTGGGGTACCCCAGTGGGGGTAGGAAGGAAGGTTGAGGTGCCTTTCCCCCATTTCACAGCCTGAGACCTGACAGAGAGGTAGCTTGAGAACCAGGATAAGGTATTCTGGGAGAGATTAAGGTTAGGAAGATGGTTCAAGAGATAGGTGTAGGAGATGGTACTGAATGCTTTGGACAGATCTAGTAGAACTGTTGATACTATTTTTCCAGAGTCACGGACACGATTTATTGTGTCTAAGAAGGAGAGAAGGCCAGTGATAGTACTATGGATAGGTTGGAAGCTGTGTTGGGTTGGAGTGATTAGTTGGTGATTGGCTAGGAATGGCATCAGCTGAAGGTGGATGCATTTTTCCAGAAGTTTTGAGATTGGGGAGAGGATAGCTATGGGGCAGTAGTTAGAGATGTTATTGTTTTTGCCTCCTTTATGGAGAGGTAGAATAAAGGCAGCCCACCACAAGTTGGGCACATATGATTCCTTCATGGATCTATTGATCAAGATGCTAATGGGGAGAGCAATACCATCTGCAGCTATTTTTAGGAAGGAAGATGGGATATTGTCAGGGGCATTGGAGCATGGTTTTAATTTAGAGAGTAATTTTTTTATGTGGGAGGTTGAGATGGGTTTAAGTTCAAATATTGGAGGAGGATTGGGGCAGAGGGTGGTGTAGGGGATGAGGATGATTGGATAGGTTTAGGGGAAGGGTTATTGTTAGGGAAGGTCTTGGTCAGTTCTGCTATGGAGTTGGTGAAGAAGGAGCTGAATAGAGAGGCTATTTCAGGATCAGATTTCCTGGTGTCAGGGCAGGGGTTGTTTTTGGTACTTGGGTTGAGAAGAGAATTAATGGATTTCCAAAAATGTTTGGGGTTTTTTTGATGGGTTAGATTGTAGTTTGATATAGTAGGACTTTATGTCTGTGATGATTTGTTTTTTAGTGAGGTTGCGGAGTTGTTTATATTTAAGAAAAGTTTCGGGCTGCTTGTTTTGATGGTATGTTTTCCAGGATTTATCTGTTTGTAGCATAAGTTTTTTGGTATCTTTGGCTAACCACAAGGCGGTCTTGGTTTTTACTCTTTTTGTTCTTGGTGGAGCTAGGGAGTTGAGGATGTTTAAGAGGGTTGAGTTGAAAAATTCTATGGCATTGTCTAGTGGAAGACTTTTTAGGGGGTTCCAGTTTGTTTGTTTTAAGGAGTCAGAGAAAGTAGTGGGGTTAAAGTTTTTGAAGTTATGTGTGTGAATATATTGGTGTAGGGGAGGAGAGGAGTGGGTAGCTCAGTGTATGAAAGATGGCAAGTGGTCTCCTATAGGGTCAGGTATAATGCCAGAGTTTAATACTTTATTAAAATGGCATACTAGGATCCAGTCTAGTGTGGTACTTGGGGGGTTTGTTTTGTTGGGTCTGGTAATGGAGTTAGTTAGTTGGGTATAGTTAAATAGATTGATGGATATAGTGGGATTAGAGTTGTTGATTTTATTCCAATTGATATTTACATCTCCAAGTATGAAGGCCTCTAGCTTAATATTGGTAGAGGTCCAGAGGAGAATTTCTTCAAGAGTAGTGGTGTTATTACCAGGGGGGATGTAGAGGGCAAAGATACAAATGCTTTTGTGGTTATTAATTTTAGTAGGCCTATTACTAGTTCTACATTGTTGAATGGAGGGATAGGATTGGGGTAGGGAGTGATGGATAGCAGGTTAGAGTAGATTAAGGCTACCCCACCCCCTTTTATATTTAAGCGATCATGTCTGAGGGATTGGAATCCAGGAGGGAGGAGTTCAGAGTCACAAATATGGGATTTTACCCAGGTTTCTGAGATAGCTACAATGTCGGGTAGGTTGTAGTTTAGCCAAGCATGAAAGTGGGCTACTTTATTTCTTAGACTTTGGGCTCTGATGGTGAAGAATTACAGGTATTTTTGCTTGGTTTTATTGATTATGACAGGGAGCTTGTGACTAGAGAAAGTATTTGGTCCAGGAGTTGGGTGTATTTCCACTGCTAAGCAGAGGTAGTTGAGGAAGGATAGCAGTATTTTTGATTTGGTCTTTAATAGTTGTGGACAGTAAGATATTAGTTTAGGTTTGTAGTATTTAATTGAAGGGGGAAAAGTTTTATCCTGAAGTAGTGGAGCAGGTCAGGTTGAACTAGAGAGGCGGATATGTTGTGGAAGTGTGTTTTAGTGGGATGAGGAAGGAGAATGGGAGTGGGGGGTAGGAAAGGAAGGAGGGGTGGAGTTGGTTATAGGAGTAGGAGGTAGCGTGGTATAAAGGGAGTAAGAATATAATGCAGATAGCTGGGGTGAGAATGGTTTGAGGTAGAAGACAAGGCATGGTAGATGTGTATGTGTATATTAGCAGTATAAAATGAGTAGGGCATATTGTATATATATGTATAGATGGAGTAGAAATAGATGTTTATAGGGACTTTGATGGGTGGGGTTGGAATGGTTGGGATTGGCAGGTGGAGGTAGAGAGGGGAGGGGTTACAGTGTGGAGATGAGAGAAGGAGGGGTTTGGAGTTGAAATAAATGTAGGAGTAGTGGGGGCAGGTGGGAAATGGGGGCAGGGTAGGGGAGCAGAGTGAGCCCATAGGGCAAACAGAGTGGAAAGAGCTGGAGAAAAGGTGGCTAGTGGAAACCAATCAGCCAGCTGTAGCTGAAACATGGGAGCTTAGGGGAAGTACAGGAATAGCAGAGGTGAATCTAGGCTGGGGAGTGTAGGGGGAGAAAGGTAATAAAACAATGCATAAGTCAAAGAAGGCCAGTGAGGTAAATATGCTATGAGAGTGGGGGGTTGCTTGTGAGAGAACAGAAAAATGATACAAGTGATCTTTACACTATAAGTGGTTGAGCAGTGCCACCTAGTGGCAAATATATATAAAATATAGCTTGGTGGTTAATGGAATTAAGGGACAAAGACAATGCTGTAGGCTGCTTAGCAAATGTGGGGAAAAGCACAGACACTATAGTAATTGTAAGAAATAAAGTTAGTTAAATGTGGAGCCCAGCAAGGAACAGAGGTAAGATTTCAAATAAGGGAGGGACTAAGACACGGTAAGGTACTAAACTTAATGTAACATCAGTACCAGGATACTGGCACCCTTAGCTTAAGAAAGCTAGGTCAGGCTGTAATAGGTCTTGTGGGAGAGGGGGAGGACAGAATAGACCAGAAAATGTGGTGGATAACCAATAGTATAATGAAAAGAGCTGGCCCTGATTAGGCTGCAATTGTTCTTGTGGGGAGGGGAGGATCAGAATAGACCAGAAAAGTGGTAGATAGCCAATAGTATGATGAAAAGGGCTGGCACTGATTTCACAGATATGCAAGTCTACAGAAACAATAAGAAAAGGCAGTAGGTACTCTGACTTGCTTGTTTTGCATACCTTTGTTACTGAAAATAAAATAAGCCAATTTTACCAAGGAGTTATGTGGAAATTAGGAAGACAAGAATTTATAAGAGAAAGGGTTTAGTAGAAGTAGAAAAACAGCAGAGCATACAAATAGTAGAGCATATAAAGACAGATTGCAGTTAGAAGTACAGAATGGGGGGGGGGCAGCTAAAGTCATGAAACAATCAGAAAAATCAGTAGGTACTTTGGACTTACTTGTTTTGCATACATTTCTTTTGAAATAAAAAAAAAAACACTTGTAACCAGGAATATGTGAGATTTAGAAAGACCACAAGTTATAGGAGAAAGGGTTGAGTAATACTACAAAAACAGCATGGCTTTCAAATAGTTGAAACAGCTTGCAAAGGGGGACTGCTGTTAGGAAGTACAGTATGGGGAGGGGGCAAGCTAACGTCCATGATGGAGTGCTTTACTTAAAAATAGAAATTAAACAAGGGTTAGCAATTAATTTTGTCTAGAGGATAAAACATACTTTCTGTATATTTTGAAAATAACACTCATCCCAAGGTTGTCCGGTTCTGTTAAAGAGCACTGCAGGGTGGTATTCATAGTAGTATGCAAATTCCTGAGGCTTATAGTTTCCTAGCTACTCCTATATGCAAATACAGTAATCAGAGGTTATTTGCAATGACAACGGCAATGCAAAAGCTCCTGCAAGAAAATGTCAACTTTCATGAAATGCGTAAATTTGCTGAATTTAATCCTTACTTATATGCAAAGTACTACCCGAATGTAGAATTGCTCCTGCAATTATGGAAGTGTTCATGTATTATGGACAAATGTGGATATACCAAGCATGTTCTAAGTACTGAGATATAGCCAAGGTAAGTGGTGCACAGTATAGCTATTTATATTCACTTTAAACAAATATAAAGAAGGTTTATATGTTTTATATAGGTTTATCCTTATGTAGACACCCTGTTTGTTTCATTAAAGGAGCAGGAAGGGAAAGACAAAAAAGACTGAAAAAGGGGAGACTTAACAAAGAGAGAAACACAGAAGGAACACATCAAGTGGGTCATGCTGGAGGGGATGGGAGAGGAATGGTACTATATTTTTGGTGGTGGATAGGCCCCTTATTATTTTTTCATTTTTTTATTTAAGAGGACAGTTTGGGTAGGAAGTAGGTTAGAGAGTGTAGGAGAGAGGATTAGGGAAGGAGAGAGGTGAAGAGGAGTTGGTCACAGAACGACAGCTGGTACACAGCATCTCAACTATTTCCACTGCCTGATGGTGTTGCAGTGGAGGACCTTGATTTTGAGGGGGTGGAGGCCTATGATGGTGTGGTGGCCAGTGCCAGCCTGGGACAGTGAGTCTTGAACCTACTGAAGACCATCTTGGACTGGCTGAGGAACTCTCTCCACTACCTGCTCCATCACTTTCTCAAGCAAGTCGCAAAGCCCATGGTCAGTGAGGTTTGCCAGGCTGCTCCATGATAGGGTACCTACAAGACCAGTGCTGCTTCCCTGACTCTGTGAGGACATCCCTCGATGGGCAGAGGATGAATGTTTTCTGAGGTGGGATGGACATCGTTGGGCTGTTCCTAAAGATTCTGGACCTGTAGAGGATAGAAAGACAAAGTAATGCTTAATTAAAACAGAGAGGGAAGGTAGACCGACAAACAAGAAATGGTGACAATAAATTCACTCATAATGTGATACACCAGTGACTCTTTATTAGTGCATGATGAACAGTGACTGTAGATCATGCACCACACAGCATAGCCCACACATAGCACTGCATGCATTAATTATACTCTATGTGTTTTTCATAAAAAAAGTAAACATGCACCTGAATGTCATTGTCCATAAATCCGGACTACATGCAGCCTCTTTACGTACACAGCTATGTGTCATGCACAAGCTTGGTAAGTGGAGTCCCTTAATATTGCTGCTGGCTGGTCATCATTAATCATAGTAAAATTGGAAATGGGAGCTGCAGTGAGAGCAATGGTCACTTCAACACCAGATCAAGAGTGATTGTGTTGTGCAAAATGCAACATGCAGGAAACATCCTCAGTACAGTAGCTAGGTCATACTGAAGGGCACCCCCATACTCAGGTACCTGAAATGAAGTTTCAGCATATCAAATACCCTCTTAATGACAATACAAGTCTAGAACAGAGCTGTATTAAAATTGTCTTCATAACAAAAAACCACGATGACCACAAATCCACCATGAAATGTTCAAAAAACACACCAGCAGAAGAAACAGTCAAAGTAAGGTGAGACAGGAGAAATAGTTTTAATCCATGACATACATCTGTCCTGGTACCTCAGCAGTTCACCTTCAATGGAACCATGAAGACAAAGTGCCGAGGTACCAGGACGGATGTAGGTAATGGATTAAAACTATTTCTCCTATCTCACCTTACTTTGACTGTTTCTTCTGCTGGTGTGTTTTTTTAAAATTGTCTTCTGCAGCTCCACTTGGATTTTTCAGTAGTGTAATGAGCCATGGCTCTAGGGGATATCCTGTATCTCCTGAGGAGGAAAAAAGAGAGAAAAAGGAAGAGACAAAAGAAAAGAAAATCGGTTTAGTATTAAGTACTATATTTTACTATGAATAACTACTTAAATAAAATGCACACATATTTAGATATATAGATATATAGATTTTCCCACTTACCAATGGTATGATTGGGCATTCGTGCATGTACGAAGAGGAGGTAGAGTGAGCTAGTGTGCCAGATATGGAAATCGTTTGCCTGATAGTGAAGCTATTTATCTATTTCTTTGGCTTCAAATTTTAATTTAAATTTGGATAAATCATTATTTTATCTTGGTGGTGGCAGTTGCCTTTTTCTTAATCCATTCATTGTTCTCTACCACAGCAACTGTTTCTTTGAAATATCAGGGAGTAAATCACTTTCAAAATAATAGAAATTATACTCTATTAAATATTTTCAGATTATGGAAAAGTATAAAGGAGGATATTAAAAATGTTCAAATGATCATTTCTCATCTTTTAAACTATTAGCATTTAATGGCATTATCTTTACTAACTATTTCTTTACATGAAGTAATTCCCTTAGAATATCACCAGATCATTCTTAAAAAATATGCAGAGAAAAATAATAAAATGCTTAGTTACTCAAGTAATGAACAGTTATTATGAAAGCCTTACATCTCATCAGCTTAATGGGGTTGCAGGATTCTAGATGTTTATACATATTACCTTGCAAATAGATATCAGATATTTTAAAACATATTTAATATTCAGATGGAAACAGCGAATAGACTTCTGTCTGAGTCGTTATGGTCTAATTATTTAAAATAATACCCTTGTGCTCTGTTTGATAACAAGGAAAACCCTACTGAGCTCTGAGGTACCCATGTTCCTGAATGTCTTATTTTGTATATTCAAAGCCTAATAAACTTATTTTACATTTGGAATACAACTGTGTCATATCAATAATTCATATATATTTTGACTGCATTATTATTTATTTTATTTATTTCACATTTGTTTACTGGAAAAGTCTGACTAGACACAAGTCTTTTTTTCAGTGGAGGCCCGGGGAGAAAAGCTCCACTTGTTACCAGTATCAGTTACAGATTGCAATAAAATCATATTAGTTATACCGTCAGAAATATTAAGAGAAGAAAAAGTAAACACATTTTAGATTACTGGATATATACAAGTGACCACTGTAGTAATTTACAAAAAACAATTAGGTAACCAAGTTACAAGACATATCTTGGAGACATTCACAAGTCATATACATAAAATTGGAAAACACTGTTGTTTAGTAGTGGGTAAATTTGAATCATCCTTGAGTCTACACCGTTTAGAGATAATAAAGAGATGGGGATTTGTTTAATGTAGAAGTGTTGAGTAAAGGTACAGTGAATAATAGAGATAAGTAGTACCTGGTTACTGAGGCTGGGAGTAATATTTGGTTAGCGAGGCTGGGAGTTGGGTTTATCATGATAGTTACAAGGCCAGAGCCAAGTGTCTTTTAAGTGTGATTTTTAGGAGGGGTTTTAAATTGTACCAAAGAGCTGCTGGTGGTTATTGTGGATGGGAGTTTGTTCCATATTTTTGGAATATAGTTGGAGAAGAATGATTCCCCTGCTGAGTTATTGGCTTTTGTAACATCTAGGAGGTGCTTGCTATTCGAGCGAAGGGATCTAGAGGTGGTGTATGGCCTTATAAGATTTTGGAGAGCAGGAGTATTATCTGGTTTCTTGAGTATTTTGTAGGCAAATGTTAACTGATTGAAATGTAATAACTGAGGAAGTTCTAGCCAGCTGAGCTGTTTTAGTGATACAGTGATGAGACTTGTATGAGGCATCTGTGGCAAATCTTATTGTAACAAGAGCCCAATTTGGAGAGGTCAGTTTTATTGATGTTAGTTAGAGTAGGGGATGCATATAGGAGGGTTGCTAAAAGGTGTGTGTGAGCAATAGTAGTTTTTGCACTGGCTACTATTAAATAATAAAATGATAAATCCAAAATGTTCACTCTTATATAACTAAGGATGATAGACTTTTATGTAACACTTCTTTATTACCTAAGCAAATTTCAACTATGACTAATGCTCTTTAAAAATTATCAGATTTCTTACATATATTAAACTCTCCTTAAATTAGGTAATACTAGTTTTAAAGGACACAAGTTTGCTTTGAAAATTAAATTTCAAAATATATTTCAGTGTCTGTTCTTTTTTGGACCTACATTGTGTATCATTCAAATTTCTCCTCATTAGGCTTATATTTGGAAAGAATTTTATGAAACTATTTCCTTTTTTAAATTATAGTATAGGCCCTAACAATGTATAGTGAAAAAATGTTAGATATGTAGACGCTAGGATAATAATGTAGGTCATATTTTCTGCTATAATGTGTAATTTCTGCTATGAAGCACAGTACAGTATAAGTTGAAATTCGGATTTATTCTCTGTAATGAAAAATTATTCCAAGTTTTCCAGAGTATCTTATGTGATAAGAAATATGTCCATGAACCAGGTTATTATTAATCTAGCTGAAGCAATCAAATACAAAATTATTACAGTATACTTTAACTTTTGGGATATCCGTACTAACAATTTTCTATACAGTAGACATACATCAGTAATGTTTTAAAGTTGAACCTGAAAATTAAGATATTATTTCCTGATTCATAAGATACATAGTTACTCACTGTTGATATTTTAGCACCATTACTTAGTAACTGCTATTTATGTTGATGTTTTTAGTCTTTACTGAATTTGGAGATATATGTTGTTCAGACATTTTGAAATGCATTTCTGTTCTACTCTGCTTGCTTTTCTATGTCTCTGTAGGATGTTTATGATACTTTCAAAGCTTGATTATGTCTTATTGTAATATTTCAATAAAATGTTTTTTCAAAGGATAGATTAGTATTAAAGTTATCACTTTACTTGTTTACTGACACTTGAGAAAAAGATAACCATTCTTCTGTGTCCTTGTTTGCAGACTCTGCTATTTTTATATTTTTATATAGATATATATATAGATATAGATATATATAATGTATATATATATATATATATATATATATATATATATATATATATAGATATATAGATATATGTATATATATATATATATATATATATATATCTAGAGAGAGAGAGAGAGATGTATGTATGTATAAATACATATGTACATTCTTCCTATTCATATTTGTACTACTTACATGCTTAATAGTAAATGATATAAAACAAATAAGTATAAAAACAATATATATATTTTGAAGAGCGGCAAGCCCAGATGCACCCCATGTGAGCTGAGTGCTCCAGTCCAACTCTATTATTCAATTATTTTCATAGTAAAGTTGACAAGCACCTCTTGATAAAGGGCTGTCCCCATTTATGAGTGACATTTGTGGTGACACACACACACACACACACACACACACACACACACACACACACACAGTCACTTGTGCTCACAAAGTAGTTACTGCATATACTACAAAAAGAACTATAAATATGTACCTGTCAAAATGAAAGTCATATGGCTTCTAGTTGGGTTCCCTTTAAATCAGCGAATGCTTAAAATAATGAACCTGATTCATTGACCCATTAAGAGCGAAATCTTAAAGTCCCAAAGACACAGAACAGAGATTTTTTTTCTCAGGGAAAAAATCTCTAGGTAGTTTTCAGGACTATGCCATTTCCTCCACTGTGGTGCGATCTTGATTTGGTATTTTTAAGTGTGGGGTGTGGGGGCAAAGTCCCCCCCATCGGTGGGGTGGGGGGTGAAGTCCCCCACTTTATTTTGTGTTTTGATCTTTTTTTTTTTTTTGGTGGAACAGCAATTTTTTTCCCTGGGAAAAAAAAATTGCTGTTCTATATCTTTGAGATTTTAAGGTTTTGTTCTTAATGGGTCGATAAATCAGTGTTTGCTATTTTAAGTGTTTTGCTGATTTAATATAGACCCTTCTAGTCAGGCATAACAGCTAATGAACACAGAAATATGTTATAAGTGTTACAAATTTTTAGGTTATAAAAAATTATACAAATATTTCATTAAATTCACAATGTCATTCTCA
This sequence comes from Protopterus annectens, assembly GCF_019279795.1. Classification (NCBI taxonomy): domain Eukaryota; kingdom Metazoa; phylum Chordata; order Ceratodontiformes; family Protopteridae; genus Protopterus; species Protopterus annectens. The sequence goes on along the minus strand of NC_056745.1, from coordinate 1,015,170,605 downwards.
GATGCAGCAGTGCAAATGACAGTCAGACTCTAATGCGTGGTCCTCATCAAGGTCCTTTCCAGTGTCATTGCTAATGACTTAAGTATGTCACCACTGAAACAAGTCTAGAAGGATGGCATCTGGTCTTTTAAGAACTTAAAAGGGTTATTTATTTCCTCTCAAATCTTTGTAATGATCAAGTTACGAGCGATTAAGGCATGAACAAATTAATTCTGTTTTAACAAAGGGACTGAACTGTGTAGACATTTCAGAAAAGCTGGCATATTAGTAAATATACCAGCCGACATCCTTTTGAGCATCTTTGTTCATTTTCTGTGCTTCAAATGTACCACTGTGTAGCAGCATCAGTGCATACATACAGTACATGCATGGTAGTGTGCAGGTTCTCATAGTCTAGGAACAAAGCACAATGAGTGCATAAAGCAAAAGGATGAATCCATCCTTACAACTATCAAGAAAGAAGTTTTGGTTAATATTAATATTAATATAGAAAATGCATCACATTAGTCATAATGGAAGAAAAGGCTGGCACTTCTTCAGGTGAAATGATAGAGCTTTTTCCACAATTTGTAACCTAATTCAATACTTTCTTTTAGTTAGGCTCACTTGCCACTCTCTCTTCATTTTATTGCAACTTCACATTTGAAAACCTCCTACTAACTGAAAGCACAAAAGTTAAAAGATCTTTACTAATCAAGAGGAAGCGCAATTGATTTAATACATAAATGCATGTTTAATTCATTCTCTTTGCTGTTAAGGTGACTAGCAAACCTCCTGCTATACTGGGAACAAAAAAAAAAGATTTAAAAGCTTAAAGCTTAAGTATTAATCAAGCCGAAGTGCAATCAGGTTATTTCCTAAGGGTCTGTGCAATTCACTCAGTGTGCTGTTAAGGTGACTAATGAACCTGCTTTACAAAGGCTGCATTATCTGATGCATAACTAACCATTTTTTTCTACTTATAAGGGTGTTCAGTACCTGAATTGAGGCTGAATGAATGGTCTAATTTAATTTCCTGAGCAAACATGCAATGCAGTACCTTTTCCGCATTTTACTGCTAATTTATGTACTTATTATTTATTTAATTTTGTTAAAGAAAATGACTCCATTGAATAGTTTATCCTGTTTTCAGGAGAAACTAAGATACAACTGCAAGTGCACAAGAAAGAGCATGTACAGTAACATTTTCAGTACCCATTACAGGCAAACATGCCAAGTGTTTTTAACTATTGGGATATACTCATATTGGATTAAACTATTGGCAGCAGGCACTATCTACCACCATAATAATTTTATAAGGCCTTCAGTTTATAGCCAGTGTTGGACAGTATGTTCAATGTGAATATAAAAACTTCCATTAGACATTTCTGGCCCTGCCTACAACTCACAACACATATTAGCTTGTAATTGGAATAAGTCCCTAGAAGTCTTGACATCTAATTGATGTTTATAAACACTAAACGTAATATATGCTGAAGAATTTTTCTTTACAAATCTTAAATCTGGTTTAAAACATGTATCTCTAAGAACAGAAATAGTATAGGCTAGCTTTCCATTATGACTTAAGTCATTAAAAGATACCAGTGACTTTGATGGCATAAATAAATTCTTAGGCATGTTTGTCATGGATTGCTGGTACATGTCCAAAAGCAGTTTTGGTGAAAAGGCATTGTTTGAAACTGAATTTTTTTATCTCCTTTTAATGCAATGTTTTTCATGAGTGCAACCCTTCCAAATACCTGTCTTTATTACCAATCAGCCCTTATTTGGGGTAAGATGATAGCTGACGTTGCCTAACAAGTTGTATTCTTAAACTTGGTGGCTTTTGAGCTGCCCGCCCCTACTATAAATCTGATTTTGGACACTCATCCCAGTCCGATCTTATCAGTTCATTCTACTGAGTACAGAATGATAATTTGGGAAGGCCTATCCCCTTAGTTTCTCAACATTTAATTATCTTCTGTTTCCTCCCTTCCCACTTAACCTAAAAAAATGCACTTTATTTAGCTGGTTTTACTGTATCTGTGTTTCTTCCTACTTTATTACTTTATTTTCCTTTTGCTGCTTTTTTCTTAAAAGTGTTCTATTACATTTATTTTGCTGCATTTATTATTGCTTGTCAGTAGCCTGATTAAATTGTAACTGTTATTCCAAGCCTTTTTGTTTAAGCACTTGGGCTTCAGCCAATTGTTTTACATTAGGAAGGTTTGTGGTCTACACTTATGTAGCAGGAGAGGTAGATTACATTTTTCTAAGTTGGGAATTGCTGGTTGAAGGCTTAGTGTGTCTGTTATTCTAAAAGTGTCTTAGTTCTGGTTTAGGCACTTGGGTTTCAGGCTAGCTGTTTTACATTTATAAGGTTTGTGGTCTACACTCTTCTGGGAGGAGAAGGTAGCTTCTGTTCTTCTGAGGTAGAAATTGCTGGTTCAAGGCTTATTGTGCCTGCTTATTTGAACTGTATTTTTTTCCTGAAATTGGTACAATTTGTTTTCTGTAGCATAGACTAGATTCAGTCCTACTGATATAGTTCTGTTTATGTAACCTGAGTACTAAACCAGGCCATCTTTTGTTGGAGAGGGTTACCCTGTACCCTAGTGGGAGGAGTGTGCAGTTAGAACTCATCTGATTAAAGATTGCTGAAACAAGGATCAGTTTTGAGCTTTTTATTGCTTAATGTGTTTAAATCAGTTTGCTCTAATTTACTGCATAAGCAAATCCAAGCCATCTAAGAATTTTCACTGTATATTGCACTTTTGAACTACATTTTTACCACATCACTGCTTATTTGAGCTGGGTTTTTTTTGTTTTGTTTTTATTCTGAAATTGTTGTACTCTATTTGCTGTAACATATACTAGATTCAGATCTGCTGAATCTAGTTGTGTTTGTATAACTTGTAGAATAACCAAGCCATATTTTGTTGAGAGGGTTCCCCTGCACCCTAGTGGCAGGAGTGTGCAGTTAGAACTCATCTGATTGAAGGTTGCTGAAACAGGGATCAGTTTTGAGCTTTTTATTGGTTAATTTGTTTAGATAAGTTTGTGCTCGATTGCTACATATCACTGGGCTTGTGCATCATGCACTGCCGTGCAGCAGTGGGCACCATTGGTGGTTATAGACGCAAACATTTTTCCCTTAGTACTCTGATGGTGCACTATGGGTGAGTTCTCATGATTCTCCCTCACTGACAGATGATACATTCAGCGTAGCTCCTGAGGTACCAACACAGATCCTTCCACTAGCCCTTCATATTTTTTGTCCACTAATCCTGTACTCTGCCTGTTCCTTCCTGTCCTCTCCCTGTTTTCTGACCATATCAACTTACCTCACATTATGGACAATTTCCCACAGTTTCTCCAGCCAGCCTGGTCAACCTGGGCATCCTGAGGCAATGTAGCAATTGCCTCATGTACACTGACAACCCACTTCTTCTAGTTCACACAAACTCATTATGTGAGAGGCACATCTGTATCAAGAACCTAGAATCTAGTCTCTCTCACCCACCAGTCAGTCCATCTGATACTAAGCAGGTTGTCAGCATGCACACCTCACCTACTGCACCTACCAAACCAACAACACATAAACCTACATATGTGGAGGTCTTTTACAAGAAACTTACCTAAACATCAGAGTCCTCCCAAACACAAGCATGCTTCACATAATACATTCACTGCAGAAAATAGTACACATAATTTATCACACACCAGCCTCTAAGGCTTAACACAAAACCAAACATCTTAGTCATAGGAGACTCAGTTGTGAGACATACAGATGTCCATCTCACCAGGTTAGATAAGGAAAAGGTCACAATCAGCTGTCTGTCAGCTTCCAGGATCTGTCACATCACACAAACACTCAAGTGTCTCAAGAACAGGCACTGTTATGACTCTGTCATAGTCCATGTTGGTGTGAACGACTTGAGATGTACCTCACTGGACTATATGAAGAGAGACATGACTGAGCTTTCAGATTATGTGTCTCAGGCAGGAATGTCCCTAATCTTAAGTAGCATTTTACCTTTGCATGGTATGATACCTCAATACAAACAAAAAATTATTGACTTCAAAAATTGGCTTAGTTTCTGGCATCATTCAAAGTAGATCTAGTATCTGTCAGCCTGGGATGACATGGTAGACAAGACCTTGATGCTTTGACAGAGATGGTCTTCATCTGTCATCCCTGGGATTTTGGTTGCTGGCTAAGGCTTTTGCCATCCCCATAGTGCATTTTTAGACAATATCACAAGAACAAAATTCATATTGTAAAAATACCGTTTAACGCCAACCTCAAGGTTATGCTGTTAAACGTTAAGAGTTTAAACCAAAAACTGCACTCATTGGAAGCAGTCCATACCTTGAAAGATGCTGACATTTGTGCAGTCACTGAGACCTGGTTTAAGGCTGTGGGGAGCACCCCAGCTATACCAGGTTATATTTCCTTCCACACATTTAGACCAAAAACTGAAGGCTTGAGAACAAAAGGAGGTGATGTAGCAATATTCATTAGAGATAAATACACCTCTATACTGGTTAAACAGCATGATTCCCTTGAATTACTTCAGGTGTAGTTGACTGTAGGTAAGACCCCCTCATCGGAGCATTGCCAGCTATACAACCCCCTCCATATATCAGAACTTCCAATCAGCCTATCTGGGTCTACTTTAATCAATCAAGATACAACCAAACACCCTGGTTTTGGATGACTTGAATTACCTGTCCGTAGACTGAGTAAATTTTACCTGTTCTAACTCACTTGCACATAGGTTCCTGGACTTTATTAACTCCAATGCCCTAGACCAGCTAGTTGACCCACCCACAAGTGGCTCAAACATCTTGGACCTGGTGCTTACCAATATGGGGGACAGTTGCCCACACCCAGTGTTTGGCCATCCCTGGTGAGATCTGACTACAAATCAGTCACTAGAAGTAACTAGAACATCCCCACCCCATTAGCAACAACTAGACTAAAAAACTTCTCTAAGGACAATTACAACCTCTTACATGACAGCATAAATAGCTTCATAGCCCTTCCCCCACTGATGGAACAGACACCTATGCAGAGTTATACACCAGTGTTTTATACAAGCACCTGTACAATTGTATTGACTCTGCCTTAGCTGATAGAACCAAAGAAAGATCTTCAAGGAAAAACAAATTTGCCTGGTGGAAAACTGCCATTAATAGGCTATACAACATGAGAAAGAAATTGCTGTCTAAGAGTAGGAAGGAATGGTCTCAAAACTGGAAACACTCCCTCCTCACCTTAAACAAGCAAATAAGACTCCTAGTGAAGTCCTCTAAAGCTAACTACAAATCCAAATTAGCTTCTCTAACTAAGGATAACCACAAGGCATTTTTAGTTACATCCATAACCTCAAAGATAAGGCCCAGATCTACGCTGAACTCTTAGTTAATGGTACTACATATATAGAACCTGTGAATATAGCAAACTTGCTGGATGACAGGTTCAGTAAAAACTTCACTCCCCAGTCCCTACCACATATACCCCAAAGCATCCCTAACACCTGCCCCCTACCTAGTATCTCTGAGAAGCAGGTCTTAATTGCCCTGTCCAAGGCCAAAACGCAGCCTGTATTGGACCAGAAAACCTCCCAGGCTGTGTTCTACATGGGTTAAAACAGGAATTAGCATAACCATTGAGTAGGCTTTTCAATCACAGCCTAAGCACTGACTTCATCCCAGCCGAATGGAAAACAGCTACTGTCATCCCTTTACACCAAGGGGGTGCATCCACAAACTCTAGAAACTATAGATCCATTAGCCTGACCCTTCATGTACTTTTCCTGTGTTTTTTTCATAATTTTCAACAGAGAATATTGTAAAGAGAATATTTTTAAAGAAAGGCTTTGGCATTTCTCCAATTCAGTTCATAGAGCCACTGTATGCCAAAGGTGTTGTCATCAGATTGTTCCCCATGTCATACACATTTGAACTGCATAATGGATGACTGTGACCCACTGACCAGAATGTTCTCAGAATGTGTACATTAAGGTTCATAGGTAGGTACTAGGCTATCTGCCTGAAGGCATTTATAAGCCTAGCTGGAATTGTGTTGGCTTTCACTGCCCCCATAGATTAGTTCCCTGTGCCTCTGTCCAGCAGAGCCATTGAAGTGATCCCCGGGGTAAACTTTCTGATTCCCATCCACTTGTCAAGGTTTCTCTTGAAGAGTGTTAGTGAGGACCTCTGCCTAATGTAGATTGGAATCTTGTTCCAGAGCATGGGAAGTCTCTGTGATAGGAATCTATCCCTCCAGCATGTCTTATTTATTGTTGTGGTGAGGATTAGATCCCTAGAGCATGTGGCTCAAGGGGATACGGCTTTCTTTAGGAAGAGCATGTCCATCAATTCTGGATTGCACTTGGCCTTGTATGTCAGGCATAGATCACCTCTGATTAGGCGGTATGCAACCAAGTACAGCTGGAGTTTTTTCAGTCGAGCTGCATAGGGCATCTGTTTGAGGCCAGTGATCCTCTTGGTGTGGTACTTCTGTGGTCTTTCCAGCTGTTGCAAGTGTCTTGTAAGGTACATCCCAAATGGGGCATTGTACTGTATGATGGGTCTGATGAGTGATGTGTAGAGGGGCACAATGACCTCTTTTGATCTGGATGAAACCCTTTTGTGATTAGGTGGGCCACATAGAAGGATTTTCTAACCACTTTGGCAATGTGGTTATCAAAGGAGAGATTACTATCTACTTGGGTCCCCAGATCCCTTATTATGTCTTCCATATTTAGGGGGCTACCTCCTATGTGGTAGTTTGCGGGTACTTTGTTTTTTCCAAAGGGGATGACTATGCACTTTTTGGCGTTTAGCTTGAGGCCATGGTTTTGACACTGGGTATCTGTCTTAGTGTGACCCGTTTGGAGGATGTCTGTGCTAGCTGGAGAGTCAATTATATCCTCTAGTTTGCAGTCATCTGTGAACTTGGTCAGCCATAGACCTCCTGTACTTGCCTGTACCTCTGAGAAGTGTATGCCAAACAGGAGGTGTCTTAGGACTGAGCCCTAGGGAATGCCACTTGTAACTGGTTTAGAGTCAGACCTAGCTCCCACAACTCTTACCATGTGGGTTCTGTCTGTTAGCCAGTTGGCAACCCATCTCGTGACATAGGGGTTTGTGTTCAGGCTGGTGAGCTTGTCTATAATACCAGAATGGGGAATGGTGCTGAAGGCCTTTGTGAGGACTAAGTAGGCTGTGTGGACCACCTTTCCTTCGTCTATAGCCTTGGTAACTTTCTCAAAGAAGTCCGTCAGGTTTAGGTAGCTGCCCTTAACAAAGATGAACTGGGTAGGGTCCAGTGTTTGGGGGTTCCCAATGGCTCTTATAATGAGATCCATGAGGATGCACTCCATAGTCTTGCAGACCAAGTTAGTCAGGCTTATAGGGCGATAGTTCCCATGGTCTGTTGTGCCTCCACCTTTGTGGAGTGAAATAACCATTGTTGTGCACCACTCTATGGGCACGTAGCCTGTGAAGAAGCTGAGTTTGAACAGTGTGTACAGTATAACACGTGTGCATAGTAAAGCAGACGGCAGGAAGATTACACTGTTTCATCCGGATGGGAGTCAGGAAGTGCTTGCTTACTAATAAGTAGTTTATTTTACTTATAGAAAAAGGTCATGAAAGAAAAGGAGTCCATGTGTTTTTCTTTCAGTTAAGAAAAAAATAGTTACACTGCACAGCCATTTCTCTTCCCCAGAAAACTATTGTCACATGTTTATTTGTTTATGCCCCATAAACCCATTTTATCCTAGTTTTATACTAATGCAAAATTAAATTTTCACCATGATTTTTGGAGAACCAGAATAAATATTGCCTGCCACTTGACTGAAAACAGGAAAACAAAGTGCTTATTGTGACTGTAGTGTCCATACTCATTTTCTAAAGCAATATGCCTGCTGTGGGCTTCCTGGAAATTATCAAGTGCTTGTGCTAACATTTGCTTTAAGAAATAGCCAGAGTACAAAAACAGTGAGCTACTCAGTATTCCTAAAACCAGTAGTATACCAGTGAAGACTGTGCTCATTTAGGTGGGTATAGCCACATAATACAAATTCTTCCCTTTGCAATGAGTGAAGATGTGATGTCCCCATGCTGGGCCAGTAATCAAGGACCCTGAATCCTTACTACTGACACTGGAGAGGGATGTTCACTTGGAATACAAATGGATACACTTGGTATTTCCAGATGCAGACCTTTCTGCATCAAGCACAATTTCCCTTAGGAGCACACAGGAAACACTGTCAGCCCGGGGTCTAGATTTCTCTATCTGTCTCTCTCTCTGGGTCCCCAGTAAGACTCTCCGCAGGCAGAGCTTCATAGTTAAGTCCTCAGCCAAGCTCGCAAGCCAAGATGTCCACCACTCTCTCTGTGAAACCAGTACTTTGTGTCTCTGCTCCAAGTAGCTGACACACACACTTTGAGATTTGATTTGCACACGCACACACACACACACACACACACACACACACACACACACACGCACACACACACACACACACACACACACACACACACACACACACACACACACACACACACACACACACACACACACTCTCCTGGAAAAAAGCTGTCACAGGTTTACTAGCTATGCTCCCTTCTGCTCAGACTATAAGGTAGTTACCACTGCCACCAGGCACTACAAAGCCAGCTACCTAAAGCTATTAGAAATGTACCCAATTATACTGAGTGAGATCAATATTAATACAAATGGTAATATTGACCAAACAGCAAGGTTTCAGGAGTGGCCAGAGTTATCACCAAATAAATATGTGCAAATACTGTTAAAATTTAAGTATTTTTTCTAAAAGGAACAGATGTTTAAATATATTTAATAATAAAAGAACAGAAAAATATTAAATATCTATTTACAGTAAACACCAGAGTTTTAGTCACAGGGAATATTAAAAATAACACCGATGGAAAGTTTCACACAGTTTTAGAAAAACAGCACTTCTAATTTCACTCTATTTCCTGATTAATCTAAACAAATTACTGTTCCCTAGTTAAGTTACTTACTACTACAAGGCAAGATGAAGTGGGTGAGTGGTCCTTGTTGTTAGATTCAAGACAGAATACAGAATGCTGAGAGCAAACTCCTGCTAATATCTAAATATTACTTTTGGCTTACAGAATGACATCATAAACATCTGGTCATCTGACTCTGTTTCCCATGCTATCACCAACACTAGACACTACCAGGATTTCAGCACCTACATGTCAATAATACACACATAAGAGCCTTGTTCAGATCTAGTGCAGCTGCTGAAAGTCATAAAACCATAAAACCATTTCAGTCTTACTACAGGAGCTACCAACTATTTTCTAGCCCAGATATTGTGTCTCTGGCTCCATTCAAAACTGTGAGATAGCATCTTTATGGCTTAACCCATAAAGTAATTTAATTTGAGATATATTTTGCAAAGTCTGGTGGCTTAATATTAACCTCTTCACTTCCAGTATATCCTATTACAACCTATACATTTAATTCAGTTACAATAATACATGTACACTGTTGATACATTTTAACACAAGCAAACCTCACAAATACATTTACAGTGGAGATCTAAAATGGCTGCTGACCTATAAACACTGCAGTTACCTAGCTGTCCAAATACCAATATAAATAATTACTTTTTCTGACAAAAAAACGAGATTGAGGGGAAAAATAAAATTTGATTGCCATCGAGACTATTACAACGTGGAAGAACTACCAGAAGCAGAAGAGAATACTGAAAAATAGGAAGATTACCTTTGTTACTGCCAAGATTCCTTCACATGTGCACTGCTTGCTGGCTGACTGAATCACCTGGAGGCCAACTATCTTCTTCCAACTCCTAAGCAACAAAAGAGAAATAATGCTTACTAACTCAGATACCATGGACTCTCAAACTACTAAAACTAAGTTTTCAGCATTTACATCTCCAGAAAAAGACATTAATACTAAGAAGCCCAGAACTGGGAAGCAACAAGAAACCAGTAAATCATCAAGTAAAAATAAAACCGAATCTACAAACCTTGATGACCTAAAACTTGCTCTACAGCCTCTATAATTATCCATTCAACATTTCTTATACCAGTTAAAATTTTGGGGGGATTCCATTAATCACATTGCAACCAGAGTGAAAAAAATCAGAAGCCAGAATCTTTGGAAATTAAAATAAAATCGAAGAACTACAGAAGGAATCAAAAGCTTACAGCAATTCTATACAAGAAATGCAGCAAAAAATCCTGGACTTAGAAGCAAGATCCAGACATAATCATATCATCTTGAGGGGTATTCCAGAAAGTATTGAGCAAAACAAACAACTGGAAATAATTCTAGCTCTGACATCTGACAATAAAATAAATAAATAATAAAATAAATTCATTCCTTACATGCAAATACGGAACATGGTACACATCTAGTATGGCCATCCCTGCTAGAATACAGCTGGGCAGCTGTCTGTAAGCATCTCCACCAGTTGATAAATTACTGTGCATAGTGTACAGCTGCAGTGGCTCTGCTATTCAGCTGTATTGCTCTATGGCAAATTGCTACTGCAGCCATTTGGTTTCGGCAATGTAGCTCGCAGGGAAATGTCTTGCGAGCTACATGCCGGAACCCTACAAATACATATATTAATAACACTAGTTTCATTACTTAAATACTATATTACATTACATTGTAAGGATAGAGCATCACTCACCTGGATGGGTTTCAAACAGTTAGTTACTAAACACCTACTAGCTCACAGATATTTAACCTACACTCAGAAATCCAACACCCAGTTTACAGAATTTTGCAAAACCCCTTTAGAACACATTCTAATTTGAAGTTGATATATATAATTAAGGATGGACCTTTGGCATATGTGTAAATAGTTTTCACTATTTTGTTTTATGTTTTATTAATCAACAATGTATTCACTGGTCATACTACTACCTGTCAGTTATCATTGTTGTGCTCACTGTATATGTTTTCATAAAATGAGATAAAAGATTTTGACAAAAAAATACATTTTCAGCACAAGCATCTGTATAAATCAGTTTGATATACAAATGACATATAATTATTTACAAAGTTCCAGCTAGCTGTGCTGGCTTATGTTACAAATCCACTGTCCTATTTCTCCTGGCATGGCTGTCAGTACCTCCTATCATCACAAAAGCTATAATAACAAAAAAAAAAAACACACCCATTATGGCTCATAATTAGAGTGGCTATTTTAATGCAGTAGAAACTCAGCTGTTTATAAGGAAGGCACCTATTTACTAATTAATACATACATCTATGGGAATTGTATTATTATGTCCCATTTCATCCACATAGCTGAAGATAAAATATTTAGATTTGCTTTACCTGCTGATCTAAATTACCACCATTGCATCTTATATGAAAAGGTACTTTGGCTACCGAAAACCAACAAAGACACTTTTCTACTAAGTAATCTGATCTTTAAAATCTTAAGACAAGCCTATTGCTTGCCAGTCAGAAGTGTTCTCCAAATTGGAGATCCAAATTATTCTCTTAAGTACAGCCAATAGAATTCTATTACTTTTCTCTGACCTAGATTCAAACTTACAACTAGTAAGAAAGTCTTCCATAGACCTGCTATGTAGAACTCTTTACCTACTGACATAAAAAATTCTAAACATTGATTTTAGTATGAATGCAGTCTTCCACAAAGCTAATGATCCAAATTATTGAAAAATAATGCCCCGGACTTAGAGTGATGAAACATTTAAACATTTAACTTTAAGCATTTTTTGCCTCCTGCAGCTACAATGTGAGGGAAAGCCTACACCTCTCCAAACTTATATATATCAACTTCATGGTCACACCAGCTTGAAGAAGGGAGGAATCTCCCCAAAAAAGTGAATCACTGTTAGTGTACACTTAGAAACTGCACTAGCAATGATTTCCTATAAAAAACAGTGTTTAAAATTCTGCCTCTCAATTTCTCAAAGTTTTTTCCTCCGGACAGCTGAAACTTAATGTATTCCCCTATACCAATTGTAGAGAAGCCCTGAAACACTATCTTCATTCAAAAGACATTTGTGGCAATTTCTACAAAACATATCCAAATGTACTCGTTTTTGTGACATTAGCTAATTGGCAATACAAAATTTATGCTTTTAAAGCATTTCAATCATACTCTACTACAGACTTGTATGTAATGTAATTTCTATTCATTTCTAAATACACTGAGGTATATATTTCTCTCTATATTTCTTTGAAAATATGCTTGTACATAATGTTCTGTATGCACTCAAATGTTTATTTAATACTAAAATATTTTTTCTGTACCTTTGTACCTAAGCTGTGATTGAAAGGATTCTGTAGACCAGCTAATTTGCACGGTTATCAAATTGCAAAATAAATAAAAAATAAATAAATAAATGAGCAGTTATCCTGATGCAAGGGAACACGTAAAAGGATGACCGAAGGTGTAATGGATTAAGTAAGGAACTAATGAGAAGAATGGCTAATAGAGCTTTAATAAGAATAAGATATCAGAAGGCTGAACCAGAAAACATTGTACAAGTGTTTTTCCTGTACACCTAAACTTCTGTAAATATTACATATGCAGACATGTAGAACAGATAGTCAGAGTTATTCTGAAAGTGTAATGAAATAAATCCAGGCAAACATAGTTTGGGAACTCCACTCACAGATAAGCAGACAAGAGTCCTAATTATGCATCAAACTGTTGTAGAAAATGACTTAATTATTATCGTTGCTGTGCAGATAAGGGAATTAGCTTCCACACTGCTTGCCTTGTTTTTTATTTAACAAATGCCTTGCTTTTTAATAATAAAACCACACTTTGGGTTATTTTATGTTATTAAAAATGCTATTTCAACTGATGAGTATTCTTCTTAGCAAACATCTAATTTCTTTTATCACTACATGCTTAGATCTCTTTTGCTGGCATATGAACATTTTTCAACATATTGTGTTCGGCAACCTTTTCAAATCAAAGCAGAAAAAATATGTAGTAATTCCCTAGAAAGCAGTCTTTGTTAATGTAGTGTCTTTGACATTTCAGCTATAAGTCATGCAAGAAAGTCTCAGGTTACAAGTCTTGCCAAGTTTGTGGCATCCTTCAGTACAGCTCACTTTGATAGCCTTTATTTGAACTTTTACACATTCTATAATAGTTTCACTTTAAGCTTTGCAATGTTGATTGCATCATGTTCCTTTACTGATTTCAGTATTTTATTTATAGTAAGGAAAATGTCAACTATTCTACAATCAAAAGATCTTAATATACTGAGGTCTTTATGATTTATAATATTTAGCACTGACAAGTTTAGAAATTGAGCTTATTTCACTATTTTGAATTAGATGACTATATCCTTAATTTACCTTCCTAGTTTGTAATTTTGCATCAGTTTTATCATATCAGTCATTATGTCCAAAACATACTTCAGTTTGACTTTACCCATTACGAGATTAACATTTATAAATGTCAACCGATACTACCTCTAACTACTCGCAATCTGATTTCTCTGCAAATATGCTGCCATTTAACATGTTTCACATAGTTTGAGCACACATTCCTTTATATTAAGATATTGCAGTCTCAATAATAAAAACAGAGGTACATGCTATATAATTTGGTCTCTATCAATTTACTAGGTCACCACATTTACCTCTTTGAATTTTGCCACAGAGATATTGTTCCATCAAACAACAGATATGATTCATATTTATTGCATAACATTTGTCAAAGTATTATATGTTACAGTGAAGGAGATATTAAATTCTTAAAGGGTGCCTCCACTAAAACTTTTTGACATTTTACTGGACCTGTTAAATGATGACAACTAGAGATATATGTAACTGCCCTTAACTAAAGCAAAATTGGTAGATATCAGTGAAATCTATTCTGCTTATATGCTTTTCCTTAACTTGATAAATACAGGGTATCACTTTTACTCGACTAATATATATTGTATAATTTTAAATTTTTAAAACATTGATTGTCTTTTTAGCCACTTCATAACAATGGTAATGTTAAGTAGTCTGCAACTACACTCTGTCAGGAGCACAACATTCAACTTTAACACACAAGGTCAGCAAGAAACATTCAACTATAGGTCTGTGTCTCACAGAAAGGTTAGATATGCAAGATTAATTGAAATAAACGGTGATGATTCAAGTAGAAAGAAGGTGTTTAACTTCTTAATATGAAGTGTTATTTTTAGGTAGCACACATATTTGCTTTGATGTGGAAATGATTCTATTATCTATTTTTCTGCTTTCTGTCCTATTTATTTCAAGTCCCAGCTTTCCTGAACTTTTTTATAATTTGTTTGCCTTAACTCCCAACAGAAGGCATTTTAGTAAAGTTCGGGAATATTGACACTTTGGGTGTTCTAAGAATAAGGAATTTCATATAATTTGGTGTTTTGCCATCAATGGGATTCACAGGAAAAGACTGTCAATCATGGATTCTTTCCCATGTACAAGATACCCCTGACTTAATTTCATGAAAAGAATGACACTACAATTCCTAGCACCTTAGGTATATTCATAGTATAGTGAGCATCTTCAGTGCAACAGAAATTTGAGTAAAACACAGAGCACTTGAACTTATGTGTACAGTCTAGCCTGTGAGCAACAGTACATATTTCAGGATGCCCTCTACACTCAGCAAAACACATAGATGTTATAAGTCTGTATTCTGTGAGAGGAAGCAACGATATGCATTATGGAGGACAGGGTTCTGTAATAAAAGCATGGAGTACAGGAAATTTCTGTTTAGAGTAGTACTTAAAAGCAACTGCATACCAATAATCAAACTAAATATGTGTATGCACACACACACACACACACACACACACACACACACACACACACACACACACACACACACACACACACACACACACACTCAAGCAAAAGTTGTTAATACATTTTTTGTATGTTCTGGTGTGATCTAATCTATATATACATATATATATATATATATATATATATATATATATATATATATAGCTAGATAGATAGATATGTATATATATATATATATATATATATATATATATATATATATATATATATATATATATATATATATATATATATATATATATATAATATATATATGTATTACACACACACACACACACACACACACACACACACACACACACACACACACACACACACACACACACACACACTGCGGATGTTTCCACACTGATGCACAGATATAAAAATGATATCCAAAAACAAACAAATCCAACACTCGAATTAATGTCTAAAAAGGGTATTTTATTAGGTCAGCAGTTTCTAAAACACATAAACTGGTTTCACGAATCAAACTTCATCAGTATAATCTCACTAACATGGCTTTATTAGCAAATCCAGTTTATATGTTTTAGAAGCTGTTGCCCTAATAAATCTTCATTTTTTTGGACATTGAGTGCTAGATGTTTTTGTTTATATGTGTATACTTTTCTAAATATGTAATATCTACATACACATACTTTTATAAATGTATGAAACAGAAAGTACTAGTCTATGTATAACCTGCAAATAATATGCTGGCAGTTGTGAAACATGCTTCGAATATGCGTAGACCATGAAAGCTTAAAAATCAATTAAATGAAATACTTCTGTCATCCAATCTGTTGAAGACATTTTTGCAACTAATTTAGTTTAAGTTAGTTTAAATATTTTTACTATCAACACCCTTCTGGATGGATACAGATTTTTAAGACTTCCTTTTTGGAATATCATCAGTTCCCAAAGTATTTAAAAAAGTAGTAGCTGAAAAGATTGTATGGTTTGAAAGAATACTTTGTGCTATAGATAATCTTCTGGGGTAAGGAAAGTATGTTCTAGAACATGATAATGACCTTATTGAGTTTTTTTGACAGAATAACACAAAAAAAGGCTTTAAACTGAATAGAAGCAAATATCACATATGTGTGACTACTCTTAAAAATATGAGACATGGTTTGATTTCTGAAGTTCTTGAAAAAGGTTCTGATAAAGTCAGTGGCATGCTGGTTAGGTAAGAAACCAAAGACAAATCATCCCTTATGTGATTCCTTGGTATGGTGCAAGATCATTCTATATTCAATGAACACTGATCAGATATACCAGTGTGACTCAAGGAGCTGCAAGATTATTAAATTGTATGGTTCTGTTGGAAGGAATCAAGACAGAATCTTCTAGTTGTTAATGTATTACTGAAATTCCTACATTGAAGGTCCATGATGTTTCACAAATGATTGATTCTTTGACTGGATTCATGCCAATAAAATAATGGAGCAGAATTATAGCATAAAGGTAGAACAGTAGCATATTTTATGGGTTGTGACTGACACACAGGCATGCTATGTGCAGTTAGAAAAAGAAATACTAGCAATAGTCTTTGTTTGTCAAATGTTCTGTTATATTTCAGGCAAATCCACTGTAGAAGAATCAAGCTCTAAGCCACTAGAAAGAACTTTCATGAAGTCTATGGGCCAGCATTATACAGACGTATTGTTGAGCTTGCGGAAAAATGATTTATAAGATCTGCAAGGAAAAAAAGCCAAACAACTGAAATGCAGTTCAACATTTAATTTATGATTTACAGTTGGGATTTCCTAAGTATAATGAATGATCAGATTATATTATTTGAGGAAACTGACAACTTGTTCAATTTTTTTAGAATCAGAATCATTCTGAGGAACTTTTACTGCACAAAAAAACTTATACCTAATTAAAAGTTTATGTAAATTTGCTCCATTTTATAGGTGCTCCTTATATCCTCTATGCTATTATTCAAAATATGTAGAAGTTGTACAAATTCATGAGACTACCAGTTATAGTGTCATCTCAACATTAAAATCTGTGGTATCCCAGAAGAAGGATATTTGGTAATGGATCACAGAATGTAAATCTGGAATTTTACAATTTTACTAAATAATGGGAATCCAAACACAGTGCCATATATCTCAAATATTCAAAAAGTAATGGGAAGTGAAATGCATGACTGAAACAGTTAAACATATCTTAAAAATGTGTGAAGTACGCGACAATTCAGATTGCTATCTTTTGATATTGGAGTATAGAAATTCACCTCATACATTTATGAGACTTTCTGAAACACAAATGTTTATGGGTAAGTTTCACTCTGTGGTGAAGAGGGATGATGCCCTTACTGTGACCCAGGGTGATTGTGGTTTTATTACTGACATAAATACTTGTGGAGCTAGACAGAGAGGAAGAGAAGTAAAGGGACATGGCCCACTCACGTTTACCAGGTGGTAGAAGGGGTTCATATGCACTTGGGCATACACTGGGTGGTATGATCTCCCTAGTGTTAACCTGAAAGACCATTGCATGTGCTCTGAATGGAGGAACAGGGTCACTTAAAGGGACCGACTTTGCAGAAATGAGGGATGTTTTCTATGGATGTCCCACTGCATGACCCTCCCTGGCTCCTAGCCAAATGTATGCAGGTGTGGCCAGGTATAAAAAGAAGGATAAGGTTAACTTCCCCTGATGGCTATCTAAATGACTGTCCCTTCCTATTGATCCTCACCTCTGTGAGGGGGAAAGAATTGCCCAATTAGACAGCAAGAGACTGATGGTCAACAGACAGTGGGGATAAAAAGCTGCTGCAAAAGGGGGAAAGTTTATAGGTGAATGGCAAAGTTAAACTGCTGACTTCTTATCCCTTATTGATTCTACAAAATCAGAAGAATGCTGTATATCTATTAAAAGACATGGTACATAGTCAAATAAGTTTTATTATGACATTTTGATAAGAAATTAGCAAACTTGTAGAAATATGAAAGAGTATTGTTGAAAACAGATTTTGGAATTAATGCTCAGATAAACACATTTATCTGCTATGCTGTTTTATAGCAAAAATGGGAGGCATTTATTTAACATGCAGACTGGATCTATGAAAGTTAATTTACCAATTTCACATCCAATGCTTCAAAGTGTTTCT
This sequence comes from Protopterus annectens, assembly GCF_019279795.1. Classification (NCBI taxonomy): domain Eukaryota; kingdom Metazoa; phylum Chordata; order Ceratodontiformes; family Protopteridae; genus Protopterus; species Protopterus annectens. Next base: position 1,015,152,636 of record NC_056745.1, on the reverse strand, counting down.
ATTTACAAGTCCAACTCAGCACTATCACTGCCTCTGAGACTAAATTCTTTTTCAGAGTATTGCAGAGAGTAAGCCTAAAAAAGTCTGAAGATCATCTTCGCAGAATGATCTTATTTCCAGTGCAGTTCTACAACTAGATATGATTCCAGATAAATTTGGTTCTAGATCAGTTTACATCTAGAAAATAATCATTGTTTAGAAGACAGACAAGAAAGCCTATATGTTGCAAAGCCTGCTCCATATGTTACTTGGTGTCTATTTTCCTTACATTCAGTGTTCCATGTTTGAATCTTTCATATACTGGTTATGCATCATTACATTTCATGTGACCCGTTAGTATTGCCATAGTATATTTGCCATCTATTTATTTAAGGAGCAGTCACACTTGTTTGGAGTCAAAGATATAAGATATGTGTGACATGTATTTAATAATAATAATGATGTGGTAACTGTGATTAAACAGATTAGTAGCTAGCTAGATATATCCAATTTGGAAAACAAACATCATTAACAGCTTAATTTACATTGTATACTTAAGTAAATGACAGTCACAAGTTTTACATGATACAGATACTGAGTAACACTGTTGGCTGACAATAATGTGCAAAATAAATGATAATTAGTGAAAGTGGTTATGATTTTAATAATGGGTCACTTTTATATTGATTCTGGTAAAGGAGAAGACTCATGTGCCGTCCTGATGACTATTTAATGATGGTAGAAAGCTCAAGGTAAATATGTAAAACACATAGGAGGCTACATTATTTCCCCCCTTTGTCCTTACTATAAGATGTAGGATTTTTTCTCACTTATCATAGGGAATGGCTGTGTGACTTGTATTTTTCCCTTAAGGATTGATGCTAAATAAAATCAATTAGGACCCATGCAATGAAAAGTCACTTGATGCTGGTCTGTGGGGTGGACATATTAAGAGAAGCCTTACAGGGGTTGGCTAAGCCAGACTTTTTACATGTGAATACGGTAAGGCAAAGATATTATGGCTTTGACTCAGATATGGTTGAAGGATCACTTTAGTGGTGAATGGAAAAAATGAATCAAAAGTGAATTTGGGGAGGTACATATCTTACACACACACACGAGCGCGCGGGCGTGCGCGCTCGCGCACACACACACACACACACACACACACACACACACACACACACACACACTCACACACACAGTGCTTTTTGACTTCTGAAAGAACACTGCTTTTGTTGACGCACTTCTATTGACTGGGAACACTCAGGCTAATATGGCTATGGCTAATTATCAGAACTAAAAGGTGTGCAGAGGACAGGATGCCACCACTGTAGCTAAGGGCTTCATGCTTCTAGCTTGCAAGAAGTCTTAAGTGTTGACTCATAATTATATCTGAAACACAGTGCAAAGAAAGATATATGAATAAACAGACAAATATGTATGAAGGGAAATGAAAAGTAAAATTCTGACTTGAGTTCCTGCCAGTAAAGTATGATTGATAATGCAGCCAGCAGCCAGGTACACTTAGTGGGAGTGGTTCAGTGACAAATTTCACTTCTGAGATTTAAAATCAATCAACTCATAATCTCTAGGTTGCTACATAGTACTGGCACTGAGTAATGCTAAAAGGATGGATGGCATAAAGCTCAATGGTTCAATTCCATCTACTGCAATTTCCTTGGTAAAAAAATAGTGTGATCTACTAGGACATTAGCTGCAAACGGCTACAGCAAAATACATTTTTTTAGGATTGCTAAGGTGATCAAGTGCATAGGGTGCAAGGATACCATACACACAGAGAGATCTGGGAGGAAAAGTGTCTCATGACATAACTATGTGTACATGATCTGTAAGATAGAATGACATGCTATTTTGAGATATTGAACAGAAATCAGTCTAAATTCAAGAAACAACAATAAGCGATGTGTCTATTTACATGGATCCTTAGTTTGTCAAGTGAAGTCATCTTTTACCTTTGAACAAGCTTGTCACATCTGATATCTGTTTCAGTTCATGACCTACTGAATGTGAAAATCAAGGTCCCACACATCGATGTAAGAAGAATCAGTCGCTGCACGATCATGGCATACCTGCATGGTAAGGGTACCTTGCAACAGAATACATAGTGATAATTAAAAAGCTATTATTCAAATGGCAAGAGATTGTTATAGCCCCAAAAGAAAATCCATGAACAAAGTGAACTAGTAATGGCTGTTTACTGTTCTATGTATGCATACCAGCAAACGCCCTTGAGAATTTTTCACCTAAGAACTTGGCAGCAGCTTTCAAACAATAGAGTGTACTCTAGTACTCAAATCTGTGTATAGACAGGCTGCTGTACAAACATTAAGACATCTCAAATTAGTTCATTAAAACGTAGATAAAATGAGACTACCAGTGTTATTTCCCTATATGTTTATTATATTAAGGCATTATCAGACAATCTGGGTGTCTGATAAAATTCTGAAGACTTTAATACTTTAGTTGCAAAGCTATTTTTTTTTCCTTTCTAGAATTACTGTGTATTTTCATAGTGACAGTATTTGTAGGATTGTGCCTTCTACTTCTGGTCTGGGAACATTTAACACAATAAATATTTCCTAGATTTTGGTAAAGCTTGTCATAAGTAGAACTGATGTTCCATGATTGAAAAGTTACAGAACCTCACATTTCAGTAGGATAAGGAGATAACACATCTCTACAGAGATTGTAGGAAACTGACTAACTTCTCCCCTGAAACCGAAACTGACTAACTTCTCCCCTGAAATCTTTAACTATAGAGTCTCTGCCATCAACTGGTCTTTCCTAAAAACTCTCCTGCTCAATGATCCTGTTACTAAATTCAACCACATTTTCCTTGATGTCCTAAACTCTCTTGCCCCAACTCACAAAATCAGAACCAAATCTAATTTTGCACCCTGGCTCTTCAAATCTACTCATGCTTTGATGCATGAAAGAGATGCTCTATGGAAAAGATGGTAAACCACTAAAACTCCCACCTTTCTCCAAGATTATAAGCAACTCAGAAATTGTGTAAAAAATTTATTATTTTGGATAAATGCCAATATTTCACTAAACTTCAAAGCTCTCACCCAACTGACCCCAAAAAGTATGGATTACTATCAACTGCCTGCTCCACACTGGTTCTCCTATCATCCCTAACCCTTTCCCCTATCACTCTTCCTCTAAAATTGCAGACTTATACAACAAACACTTCATAGAGAGCATCTCTAAACTCCTACCCTCTTGTAACTCTGCTCATCCCAGCTCTACTGTGCCACCCTCACCTCCCTCAAATCTCTATGTTCCTCTGTCTCTCAGCCTTTTACCTTGCGACCTGTTTCTACTAAATACATCAAATTCCTGCTTGTTAAACTAAAATCAAGCTCTCCCTCCACTGATAAACTCCCCCCTCAATTTCTGAAAATTGCTGCTGACTCTGTTGCATATCATGTATCTGTCTAAATCAACCACTCCATTCAGGAATCTACCATACCAGAAATTTGGAAATCTTTCTATACCACTCCTCTGCACATGGGTGGCAACTCTGTTGAACCCTCTAACTATAGACCGATCACTATTCTCTCACTGCTCTCTAAGATCCTTGAAAATATATACATACTCAACTACTGTCCTATCTTATTCACAAAAATCTCCTCACCCCCTCGCAACCTGATTTCTGCCCTAAACACAGTACCTCTATTGCTTACTATCCTTTACTCAAAAGGTTGCAGAAGCTAGGGGCAACAACCTCCTCATCTCCTCTCTATTCCTTGATCTCTCTAAAGCCTTGGACACTGTGTCTCATCCCATCCTTCTTAACAAACTCTAAGACCTAAACATCTCTCCTTCAACTCTTGGCTGGTTCCAATCCTACCTTACTAGTAGAAAACAAGCTGTTAGATGGCAGCAGGCTTTCTCATCCTTCTTTGCTGTTCAAACAGGAGTACCCCAATGCTCCATACTTGGCTCCTTTTCAACATTTTTACCAACAACCTATAATCATCCCGCAGTCTCTCATCTGTAATCCAATATGCAGATGACTCTACTCTCTTATCTATCTCCAGTACTATCTCTGAACTACATTCACTAACACAGACTTCCTTTATCTCTGTTGAAAAATGGCTCAGAAACAATCAACTAATCCTTAACCCTAAGAAAACTCAACTCCTTTTCTTCCTACCTCAGACACTCTCTCACCTTAAATCCAACTTTTCTCTTTCCTCCCTAAATGGCACCACTATCTCCCCTGCCTCACACACCAAACTCCTTGGAGTAATAATTGATGACCAACTAAAATTTGACTTGCACATACAATAGGCCATCAAAAAAACCCACCAAAAACTTGGACTACTTTATAGGAACAAAAAAATTCCTCACTACTGCCACTAAACGCACTCTTGTGCAGGCATTTCTCTTACCCAGTCTTCTATATGCTTCCCCCATCCTTACCTATATCCAAACTACCTCAATACAGAAAATGGAACAAACATACAGCAAAATTGCCAGATTTATTCTAAACCAGCCACTCTCTTCACATCACTGCCTCTCACTAAACAAACTTCAGTGGGTGGAATTTCTGCACCTTCTCCTACAATCACAACTCCACACTATCTTTTCCATACTCAACAACCCCTCTGCCTGCCCTACTCTCACCTCCCATGTTACTCCCTACTCCCTACTCCGGCCTCTCCGGAGTGCTGATTAGCATCTTCTCTCAGTTAATAAACCCAGAATATTGGCAAACTACTTTACAAACACTCTTTCTCACTAAATAGGAACAAACTCCTTCTCCATATTAGATCCAGCCTTTCCTTTCCCTGTTTTAAAAAGGAGCTTAAATCCCATCTATTAAACTTGAAATTATGCCATTGCATTGACCACACGTAGTCTTAGTCTCTTCCACTGTATAACTTGTTGCATCTCCTAACTTTCTTTCTTTGTTAGTAACTTCTGCTTAATCTAATCTCCTAAACCCTCAGCTCTACTACTATAGCCCAATTATAGCCCCCTCCCTTTCTCCACACTATCTCCTCCCCACACTTCCTATCAACGTCTATACATTGTCCTTCCTTTGAACAATGATTATCTTTTTGGTTTTACTCTCATATGTAGTAAAGTTTAGTCCACTAATATCAGTGCAACCCTTAATGTTCATAATTTCTTTAGTTTTTCTCTTTATAATTAATTTCATACTTGCAGTGTTGTTTTAATAGTTTTTGTCCTGTATGTTTATCTTTGCTTATGTTTGCTGAGGCTCTTTCCCCTCGGGTCTCCACTGAAAATGATTTGTTTACTATCAATGCAATGCAAATAGTTAATAACCTTTTCTTTTTTACAATTATTTTGTATTGTGATAGTTATTTAATATTTGTATTTTGTCACTTTATGTTTACTTATGTTTGCTGGGGCTTTCCCCCTCAGGTCTCCACTGAAAATGGGTTTGTTTCTAAACTCAGTTGGACTAACCCGGTTAACAAATGTGAAATAAATAAATAAATAAATAAACACCTGTCAGACACCTGGTATGAATAAGGCTGTGGGTCCAGAAATCCAGCTTGTATGTACAAAACTGGACTTCTCCACTGACAGAAATGAGTACGTTCAGTATATGCTTGATTCTTGGCTGCTCTGTTTGGAAAGTACATTACAAAAAATCTAATTGTATCTGCAGGTAGCCATCTGTGAATTTTTTATGTGATATTTGAATGCAAATAAATCTGGGTTGCCAGAAGGACCAAGATGTTCTGTAAATGGGAGGGGGTGAACATCATCAAAGATTGCATAATCTACATTTCAGTGACTATTATCAAGGGTGAAAAAATAAGGGCAATGCAATCATTTAAGAACTTGCATTCTCTCAGAACTGGGATATGGTATAACTGCAAGTCTTCTAAGCAAATACTGCACCATTTTCTCCTAGAGAGGTACTTCTCCACTGACATGTTCAAACTACTTGTACTCAGAGCAACATTATGTCTGTTTCTTCATGTTGTAGGTTCATTCTAACCAATATGACACATAATCAGATTTGCCAGGAACTGGACATAATTTATAAAATGATTACTAAACTCACATGGACATTGCCATGCTGTGTTTGACAGACTGGAGTGGCTGAAAGTTGAAAACAATCTTGTCTGTACTGACAAAAAACAATTATTATCCTAGTAACTTAACTGAAGCAATTAATTTTATTGCCTTGTCCCATCATGCATTGAATACAAGGTAATAACACAGTGTGCAAGCTGGCAGAGCCTTGTACACAACAAGGAAAATAAAATAAAATCCACATCTGGAAGAAACTGAAAGCTGATCAACTCATCATTAACAAGTTGTATTTCTAAAGTGTGATATTATGATTGGTGACATCCTTCAGGACAAATATTCTTTTAATAACAATTGTCTCCAGCAGTTATTTCCCCTTCTCATACATACTCATTCCATCTAGTAAATCTGTTGCCTATATCCTAAACCCAGCCTTATGACCATAGTGTCTTTCTGACTAATGATGTTGGGAAGCCTCTGCACTGGCCCAGTAATCAAGGAGCCTCAATCCTCACCACTAGCACCAGTGAGGGATGTACACAATGGGAGGATGACAAGTACACACACAGTAAAGTATGATTTCCCTTAAGAGCACAAAGAGATCACAGTCATTCTGGGGGCTGATTTCTCTCTCTTTCTCTAGATCTCCAATAAGATGTCCCACTGACACAGCTATAGGGTTGAGATCTCAGCTGAGTGGCCAAGCCAAAACCTCCAACACCCTCTCTGTCCAACCAGTGCTTCATGTCCCTGCCCAATTAGCTGACACACACACACTTTGAGATTTGTTTTATACATAAACACACACCTGGGAAAGGCTGGCACAGGTTTACTAGCTATGCCCCCTTCTGCACAGACTATAAGATAGTACCAGTTGCCACCAGCCACTACTTATCGTCTACTTTAAGGACCTTACCAAAGGGTGCCCAGTCTTACTGTGTGATGTTACTATTGATCCAAATGGTACGTGTAACCAAGACTTTCCAGGCTATTAAGGAGTTGCCTGTACAGTGTCACCAAAGACATGCAAGTACTCTAAGAGCTTAAATACCTCCAAACAAACCAGCCACAATTAAAAGGTTTAAATGTATTTAATAATTAATAAAAGAACAAGACAATATTCAAATAAAACAGTAACTGCAGAGTTCAAAATCACAGGAAATATTTTAAAACAACATTGCAGGACAGACTCAAATAAATACAGAAAACATCTAAACTAATTTTTACTATATTCCTATCTATATCTAAAAGATACTATACCCTAAATAACTTACTTACTGAACAAGGCAAACCTAGTGCTGATGATGGGTGAATTTTTCTAGATCCAACACGAGATACAAAATGCACAGACTTTCTCTCTGAGAGAGTTCTTAAATTAGCATTCAACATTACTGCTGGGTAAGCTCGGATGACATAATTATTTGTCATCTGCCTTCAGTTCCCAGGTTAACCAGATACTAACATCTCTGTGTTCATAATACCTATCTCTCAGATGTGCAGCTGCTAAGAAGTCACAATGCAATAAAAAGACTTTACATTTTGAAACATAGTAATTATTTCTATTTCAAGACAATAGGAAAACTTCTTGTTCTAGACATTTTGTCTGCTTGCTGCACTGAAACTACTTTTTATAGCACATTGTAAAGCACTTTTAATTTCAACTTATTTTCTTAAAGTTTTGCAAGTTAACTCTGTATGTTCCAGCTTCTACTATTTAAACATACATTTGCACAGGTATATAGTTTATATAGATTTCTGTTCTTTTCCAGTAGGGCACACTGTGGTTACATTCTTGAAGCTCAGTACATAACATACACTTTTTTTACATTTGTAAGACAAGCATATGAATCATATTACTATTCATAAATGGCATATGGTTATTTACAAAAATTCAGATATCTGGACTGATGGTATGTCCCTAATGTCACATTTCTCCCCTCCCTGAAAACTTAAGCTAGTATTTCAAGTGACCCTTGAGAAACATAGCTTGAGAGGGTTGATCCTATCTGGGAATACCTTTCCCCATGCCCTGTCTTGAGATTCCAGCTGCCTTGGCATTGCTGACCCCTGTACTGTGCTGCACTGTCCCGTCATATGGCTCCACCATAGTAATTTGGGATTTTCTTGGCTGGCTCCCTTTAGCCATAGATTTCCCCTTAGACTCCTCCTGCCTTTTACTCAAATACTTAGCACAAGGGCCTTCCTGTCATGGTAAGGTTTCATCATGTTTACATGGGACAATTTGTGCCCCTGCCTCCTTTCTATCAGTTCTACCATGTAGTTAACATCACTGATCTTCCTTACAACCTGGGAGGGTCCCTCCCAAGCTGCCTGCAGCTTGTTGTGCCTGACAGGAATGAGAGCCATTACCTGCTGCCCTACAGCATATTCTGTAGCTCAAGCATTCCTGTCACACTAGACCTTTTTCTGCTGTTGGGCTCCTTCCAGGTTCTCCTGGGCCAAACCCATGAGTTCCCTGAGCCTTGTCCTGAGGTTTAGGGCATATTCCAACAGACTCCTTGTGGGATTCACACTCACCCTCCCACTTATCTCAAATCAAATCTAGAGGTCCCCACACCATATGCCAATACAGCAACTCAAAGGATGAAAAACATGGATTCCTGGGGAACCTCTCTGTAAGTAAACAACAGATGGAGCAAATATTTGTCCCACTCCCTCTTAAACTGGTCTGCAAATGCCTGTAGCATTATCTTGTGTGTAGAGTTTAACCTCTCAACAAGACCATTAGTCTGGGGATGGTTGGGGGTGGTCTTTAAGTGCTTCAACCCACAGTACTTCCACAGACAAGCCAGCAGGTCTGACATGAAATTGGCACTTCTGTCAGTCAGGATATCCTTTGGGAAACCTACCCTGCTGAAAATCTCTAACAAAACATTTGCCATTGTTTTTGCCTCAGTGGAAGACAGAGTCACTGCCTCAGGGTATCTGGTAGCATGATCTATTATCACTAGGATATACTTTTTCCCTGTGGAACTTGGGGTACTCAGAGGCCCCACAATACAATAGCTGTCCTCTGAAATGGCTCCTCAATCACAGTCAAAGGCATCAAAAGAGCTTCACCTTGTCCCCTGCCTTGCCTACCTTTTGGCACTGCTCACAGGTCCTGCAGTACCATGTTACAACTCTAGAAATCCCAGGCCAATAGAAGTTCTGCATAATACTTCTCTTTGTACATTTTATGTCCATATGACTTGCAAAGGGAATATCATGGGCTATGGCTAGAAGTGCCAGACCGTAGGCTCTGGGCACTATCAATTGCTGTACTCTCTCACCCTCTAGCCCTTCCTCAGGGGTCCACTCTCTATACTTGAAATCTGTGCTTATATTCTGATTCTGTTGAGAGGAGGAATAGAGTGTATTGATTCCTGGCTCTTTCTGGTTGGAGAATGAGTGTCTGCTTAACATCCCTGATTGGTCTGGTTGCTATTCGAGGCATCTAACAGAAAAAGGTTACAAGTCTGAGGACCCTTGCATCATCTGAGACAAGACTATGGCTTACCAAACAGTCCATGGCCTGCTTCTCTTCTTGGATTTGTGCTAACATTGTGCTTCTGGTGAGAGAAGAAGCAAAGACGGATTGTATCCCAACAAAGTGAAGCTGTTCTGAGACCAGCATTAGTAGTAGCCAGGCTGTAGCCATTAATGTGACTCCCCTCTTTTCATCATTCTTGATAAGCTAATTCTTTATTTTTCAGTAAGTACTGCTTGATTTCTTCCTAACTTCAGAATATCTGCCTAAATACTTCATCCTTAAATTTGCAGGGTCTACGTATTAGTTTCCCCTTAAGTGTTTAGCAGTGCTCTGTACAGACTCAGACACCTTGAGTGACATTTTTCCTGTAAAAGGAATATATAAGGAAACAGCTCCATTACATAGTAACAATGATAATCCCTCCTGGCATGTCTAAAGGTCAGTTCCCTGTGCTTTCTCCTATTAACTTGAACATTCTAAGGCAGTGTAGGAACTGCCTCATGTACACATACAACCCTCTCCTCGTACCTCCCAACACTCAGACTTGTGAGACATGCACTTAAATATCCAAATTGGAAGCCATGCACTCTCAAGCCAGGACCAGAATAGCTGGTCAAGAGGAGAAAGTCAAAACCTGCACCACACCACATGCAACAAATAGTCTTCAAGAACACCCACTATCACAGCTCTCACATAAAAACACAAACCACATACCCACCTTTGCGGTGGCTCTCAATAGAAATCTACCCAAACAGCAGAGACCTCCAAGGCAGAAATGCACTTGACCACCACAACACAGCACAAATCACAAGACACATAGCTCACCTACACAGTGTGACCCTCAACCTGAGCCCCGAAGGCAAAACAGCTTTCCCAATACACTAATCACATGTGACTTGATAGTGAGGCACACTGATGTCCCACTCACTAGATTGAATTAGGAGAAGGTAACAGTCATCTATCAGGTGCCAGAATCCAACACATAACACACACACACTCAGGTCACTCCACAGCAAGTATAATTCTGTCACTGTCCATGTGGGTGTGAATGACCTGAGATGCACCTCCCTGGACTTCATGAAAAGAGACTTGGAGGAGCTCTCAGATTATGAAGCCCAGGCAGATATATCCCTAGTACACACAAGAAAACAACCACTTTCTGCCTTCACTTTACTTTACACCAAACAAAATACAGGTAGTAAGCTCCAGTAAGGCAAACCAAGTTAAAGTTTTCACATCAATTTATTTGGTACCTCGGCTTTTCACCTTTTAAAGAATATTCACATTCAGGTACACCTTTCCTTTATACCCCTAACAATTAAGTTAAACCAATTACAGTGAATGCAGTTAAGCCTAGATAACCTTATTAAAGGTAACACATTCATTTTTCTTTTTCCTTTATAACATAGCATAACATAACATATAGTAAAGTGAAGGCAATCCTAGACCTGGTCATTACTAACCTTTTACCACATTAATTTTTCTTTTTCCTTTATAACATAGCATAACATAACATATAGTAAAGTGAAGGCAATCCTAGACCTGGTCATTACCAACATGGGAAACTGATGTTCCACACCAGAGGTCAATTCCTCGTTTGTCAGATCCGACCACAAGCTAATCAGCCTAGACATCCACATCCCACCCCCAGCCCCAATTAGGGAAACCATCGTAAAAAACTTCTCAAAAGCCAGCTTCACAATTCTTAAGACAGAAGTGGCAAACTTCATGACACCCATGCAGATGGACAATAGAGGTATGACTGCCGAATCCTACACAAATGCACTTTATAAGCACTTACATGAGTGTATGGATCATGCTATCCCTAATAGAACCAAGATGTTATCCTCTAAAAAAAGGAAGCCAATCTGGTGAACCTCTGCCATAAACAAACTCTACAACAGAAGAAATAAACTGTTGCAAAAAAGAGTAAAATCCCATGACTGGAGGAACTCCCTGGTCAACCTCAGTAAGAAGCTGAGATCCCTCATAAAATCCTCCAAAGCTAGTTACGAAAACAAAATTGCCACTGACTCTAAAGACAACCACAAAGCATTCTATAGCTATGTCAAGAATCTAAATGGGAACACTCAGATCTGCTCTGAGTTACAGCATAATGGCACTAAATATACAGAACCAACTGATATTGCCAACATCCTAGCAGATAGGTTCAGTGCTAACTTTACCCCCCTCTCACCCCCTAGAGGGCCCATCTCTATACCTGAAGAATGCAAAGTTCATATAATCACAGTCGAACAGGTAAAAAGCGCACTCTCCAAAGCCAAGAACACAGCATCCATGGGACCTGACAATATCCCAGGCTGCATTCTACACAAACTACAGAATGAACTGGCACCCTACCTAAGTACCATGTTCAATCATAGCCTCACCTCAGGCTTTGTACCCACTGAATGGCGCACTGCGACAGTTATCCCACTCCACAAAGGGGGAGCCACGACGGACCCTGGGAACTACTGCCCCATTAGCCTGACGAGCCTGGTCTGCAAGGTCATGGAACGTATCATCATGGAACTCATAAACAAAGACATTGGTAATCTCCAAACTCTGGACCCTACACAGTTTGGATTTGTAAAAGGCAGATCATGTCTCCTAAACCTGATTGACTTCTTTGAAGCAGTCACCAAAGCCATAGATCAGGGTAAAATGGTTCACACAGCTTATCTAGATCTCGCCAAGGCTTTCGACACCATCCCCCACTCTGGAATTATAGATAAGCTCACTAAACTAGGTATATGTCACAAGATGGGTTGCCAGCTGGCTCACGGACAGAACCCACACTGTGAAAGTAGCGGATTCCAAATCCAACATCAGACCAGTGACAAGTGGAGTACCACAGGGTTCAGTCCTGGGTCCTCTCCTGTTTGGTATCTACTTCTCTGAAGTGCAGGCCAAACAGAAGGTCTTTGGCTAACAAAGTCTGCAGATGACTGCAAACTAGGAGCCATAATCGAAACTCCTAACGATGTGGACAAACTACAAAAGGGTCTCAATGAGACAGATACCTGGTGTCAAAGCCATGGCCTGAAGCTCAATGCCAAAAAGTGTATTGTCATCCCCTTTGGTAAAAACTCTGTACCCATGAACTACCACATAGCTGGTAGTCTACTTAATGCCGAAAATGTGATAAGAGACCTTGGGACACAGGTGGACAGTAGTCTCTCCTTTGATAATCACATCGCCACAGTGGTAAGGAAATCCTTCTACGTGGCTCATCTCATCACAAAAGGATTCTCATCCAGAAAAAAAGAGGTCATTGTTCCCCTCTACTCATCACTCATTAGACCCATTATAGAGTACAATGCCCCTTTTGGTATGTACCTCAAAAGACATCTACAACAACTGGAAAGACCACAGAAATACCTCACAAAGAGGATTACTGGCCTCAAACATATGCCTTATGCAGATCGTCTCAAAAAACTACAGCTTTACTCCATCGCATATTGCCTACTCAGGGGCGATCTCTGCCTAACATACAAAGCTATGTCAAACCCAGAGCTGTTGGACATGCTCCACTTAAAGAAATCCCAATCCCTCCGAGCTACACGCTCTAGGGACCTTAACCTTGTCAACACAATAAACAGAACATGCTGGAGGGATAGATTCCTGTCCCAGAGACTTCCCATACTCTGGAACAGACTACCTATCTATGTCAAACAGAGCTCCTCATTAGCACTCTTCAAGAAAAATCTTGATGATTGGATGGGAAATGGGAAATTCACCCCGGGGATCACTTCTGTGGCTCTGCTCGACAGGGGCACAGGAAAATAATTTTCTTGGGTGGCGAAAGCCAGGGTACATTTTTTGGCTAGGCTTGTATGGGCCCTAGGGCCGATAGCCTAGTACCTACCTATGAACCTATGAACACTCCATAACACATTTTTTCAAAATACAGTATTCATGTTTTCTATATTCAAACACCTTCTTTATATGCAAAAATAATTATAAAATTAGATTGCTGTCAATGTTCATACCACTAGGTTGCAATGTCCTAAAATTAATAATCATCCTACATTCTAGTCTATTTAGTTCTTCTTTAAAATTACCCCCATAGCTCAAAACAGGATGAGCCAAAACACTAAAGAACATCCCTGTGTTACATCCCTCGTGTCTAGACAAAAAGTGATCAGCTACTGGACTAAAAATATTTTTATTTCTAATGTCCTTTAAATGCTCTAAAATCCTAACCCTTAGTTTCCTTTTTTGTCTGTCCTATATACCATTTTACCTTTTCACAAGCACAACCTATAATATAAACAATACCTTGTGAGTTACATGTATAACCTTCCCTTGCTTTATACCTTTTTCCATTCATTTCTCTCCCATCCAGATTTTTTACTCTATTACACACACTGCAGTTACCACATGGCCACATTCCTTTTCTACCTACATGTTTTACATCCTACCATCGCCCAGAATGATACTGCAGTACAAGCAGAAAATTATTGACTTCAACAATTGGCTACATTTCTGGTGTCATTCTAAGGGAATCCAGTATCTGTCTGCTTGAAATGACATGACTGACAGACATCAATGCTTTGCCAGAGATGGCCTGCATCTGTCACCCCTGGGTTTCCGGATACTGGCTAAGGCTCTTGCCACCCCTATAGTGCCTTTTTTTAGGTGATGCTCCAAAGCCTGATTACCACCATAACAGCTATAAATAAATTCAGTCTGAGGGTCATGCTGCTTAACACTAGAAGTCTAAATCTCAAGATGCACTTACTCAAAGCACTCCTTAAAATGGAGAACATCGACATTTGTGCTGTAACGGAGACCTGGTTTAAAGCAGCAGAAAACACCCCTGCACTATCAGGCTATAACTCTTTTGGTTCCAGAACATGGGCCAAAGCTCCAAAGACAGTGGTGCTTCCATATTCATAAAGGATATGCACACTTCCAGACTAGTAGCCCAGCATAACACATCTGAGATACTTCAAGTACAACTAATATTGGGTAAGACGGTAATTCAGGTCATAGCCTGCTATAGGTCCCCAACCATGTCCCAAGACTCCTTTTTCACATTCCTAAGCACCCTGGAAACTATTAGGGTACAGCCCAGCACTCTCATACTAGGTGACTTCAATAATCCCTCCATCAACTTGGAAAACTACTCATGCACCAATACACTGTCCCAATGCTTCCTGGAATTTGACCACAAACTAATCACCATGGAAATCAACATCTCACCCACACCACCTGCAGAGGTAACCACCATGACAAACTTCTCCAAATCTGACTTTGGGCTCTGAAAAACAGAGGTGGCTAACTTCACGGCACCCATGTCAATGGAAAATAGATGCATGCCTGCCAAATCATACACCAATGCACTGTACAACATGCACATAAATGCATGGAACTAGCCATACCCAACAGAACCAAGATGATCTCCTCCACATAAAGGAAGCCAATCTGGTGACCCTTTGCTATTAATAAACTCTACAACAGAAGGAAGAAACTGTTGGAGAAAAAGGTGAAGTACCAAGACTGAAACAATTCCCTTATTAGCCTCACCAAAAAGTTGAGATCTCTCATCAAAACCTCTAAAGCCAGCTATGAAGGCAGAATTGTGGCAGACACTAAAAACAACGACAAAACCTTCTATAGTTATATCAAGAATCTCCATGGCAATACCCAGGTTTGCTCTGAGTTACTGCACAATGGTACCTCCTATACTGAGCCAACAGTAATTGCCAACATACTGGCCGACAGATTCAGTGCCAACTTTACCTCTGTCTCCCCCCTAAAGGACCAATCACAATGCCAGAGGAATGCCAGGCACCCAGCATTACTGCAGCACAGGTTAAAGCTGCATTGTCCAAGGCCAGGAATACAGCTTCCATGGGACCAGACAATATTCTTGGATGTGTTCTTCATGAACTACAAAGTGAACTGGCACTGCATCTGTGTGCCCTGTTCACTTATAGCCTCACCTATGGCTTTGTCTCTACTGAATGGTGAACTGCTACAGTCATCCCTCTCTATAAAGGGGGAGTGACTACAGATCCTGGGAATGATTGCCCCATTAACCTGATGAATCTGATATGTAAGGCTGTGGAGTGTATCATCATGGAACTAATTAACAAGGATATAGGGAATCTCCATACTCTAGATCCCACTCAATTTGGTTTTGTGAAAGGTAAATATGCTTGCTCAACCTGGTTGACTTCTTTGAGTCAGTCACCAGAGCTGTGGATGAGGGCAAGACAGTTCATGCAGCCTACTTCGATCTGGCAAAGGCAATTGATACCATTCCTCACTCAGGAGTTATTGATAAACTCACCAAACTAGGCATGAACCCCTATATCACTAGGTGGGTTGCAAATTGGCTCACAGATAGAACCCATAGTGTGAAGGTAGCAGACTCCAACTCAGACTGCTGACCTGTCATGAGTGGAGTCCCACAGGGATCACTCCTGGGTCTTCTCCTGCTTGGCATCTACTTCTCAGAAGTCCAGGCCAACATGGAGGGACTCTGACCATGTTTGCAGATTACTGCAAGCTGGCAGCTATTATTAACTCCTGAAGTGATGTAGACATCCTACAGAAAGGCCTCACTGAGACCAATGACTGGTGTTGAAACCATGGCATTAAGCTTAATTCCAAAAATGCATCGCCATCCCTTTTGGGAAAACTCAGTTCCCACTAATTACCACATTAATGGGAGCCCACTGGACACTGAAGGCATAGTAAGAGATCTGGGGACACAGGTTGACAGCAACCTCTTCTTTAACCACCACATTGCCACTGTGATCAGTGGCACATCTCATTACCAAGGGTTTTGTATCCAGGAAGAAAGAGGGCATCATCTGTCTCTACTCTTCCCTCATTAGGCCAATCATCGAGTATAATGCCCCATTTGGCATGTACCTCACTAGACCCATGCAACAGCTGGAAAGGCCACAAAAGTACCTCAAAAAGATGATCCTAGGCCTTAAACATATGTCCTACACTGAAACTCAAAAGAACTCCAGCTATTCTCTGTCTCATATCGTCTACTAAGAGTTGATCTCTGCTTGACTTAGAAAGTCATGTCTGACCCAGCTCTGTTAGAAATGCTACATCTAAAGAAATCCAAATCCCTCCCCACCACACACTCCAGAGACTTCAACCTCATTATCATGATCAACAGAACATGCTGAAGGGACAGTTTCATAACCCAGAGACTGCCCATGCTCTGGAATAGACTTCCCATACATGTCAAGCAGAGCACCTCACTGGCCTTCTTCAAGAGAAATCTTGATGAGTGGATGGAAATGAGAAAGTTCAACCCTGGGGATCACTGCAGTGGCTCTACTTGATAGAGGCTCTGTGAACTAACGTCTGGTGACACAATGCCAGGGCACTTCTATGGGATAGGCTAGTAAAGGCTGCAGGGCAATTAGCCTAGTACACATCTATGAACATATGAATCTATACAGTAATTCTTCGTCCCAGTATACAGATTCCCTCTTCCCTTGAGAATCAGGTGCCTCACTAGCTACATCCCTCAGGCCTTATAATGTAGAGTCTGAGAGCTGAGCCTGATACAACTCTCTCTTAGTAACCCTTCCAAGCTCCCCTTCCACAGGAAGTCTGGCATCCCCTGACAGTGATGCCTCACTGTCAGCATGGGTACTACATCTACCTCTGCTCTTCAAGTCATTGTGTCCAAGGGAACATCAGTATCCACAAGCTGCTGTGGCTCACCTTCAGTCTCACTACTACAGAGTAGCTCCCTCCCTGAAGTAACCACCTCACCCATCCTGGCTGCAAGTGTGAGGTCTGTCTGGGTCTCACCCAGGCTATCAGACCCACAAGCTTGTCTCCAAGCTTGACTTGCATGTAACTGCAGGCACAGATGATACTGCATTATCAAAATTATTCCCTATCAGAACATCTGCAGGGTGGTGGTTTGGTACTCTTGTTGTCCAGAGACAACCTACTGTTGGCATCTTGTCATTGCCACTTACTGGCTCTCCCAACTTTTGTTCTTCACCTTGCCTCTGTGGACATCTATATGCTACATGGCCCCACTGCTTGCATTTAAAACATTTAACCCTTTGTCCTGGATGTGTACCTGGACTTGTTGCTTCCCTTGCTACTGGTGAACTCTGTTGGGGCAGTCTGGGCTGCCCACCATGGGTTCGTTTAGACCCATGAGCAGCACTGGGTGTCCCTTTCCTGTGCAGTGATGCCCTACTTGCTAGGTATAGGTCTCCCTTCTTCCCCAACTCATCTGAAGTAGTGCATTGTCTATCAGATAACCAGATTCTCTTCAGGCAAAATGCTAAGGGCTTGTTCCCTCACCAAAAGGTCTGCCAGCCCTTCAAAAGTGGTGACCTGACATACACTCACCCACCTATGTAAACAAGTGCTTAGTTCAGCAACATATTTACACACATTTTCATCTGCATTGCACCTATGCTTACAAAACTTTTCCTATATGCTTCAGGTGTTAACTTAAAACATTCTAGCAAACAGTTCTTTACACCATTATAATTTAAATAATTCATATCAGACAATTTAGAGATACCAGTTACAGCTTTACCATGGAGTAAGGGGGTCAGGAACTGTGCCCAGAGCCTTTGGTCAACATTATACTGTTTACATACCCTCTTAAGCATATGAATGAAACTATCAAAAGTATCCCCCTCTATAAATTGTGGAAGAAACTTACTGACCTTTGTTACTTCTGGGGTCCAGTTACTCACTTCCCCATTACCTCCATTACTCTGGCGAAGAGTCAGCATCTCCTTTACATGTCGCCTCTGCCTCTCATTCTCCTCAGCCTCCAGCTGTATCAGTCTCTCTGCTGCTTCCATTTCCAAACACTTGGACTCCAACTTAAGTCTGTTTAACTCCAGACAGATATTTAAGTCCTCTGCATAAAGGTTGAGCTGCCCATTTTCTGAGTGGTGTATATCTCCATGGCCAGTCTGATTGTACTTCTGGTTGCTATTCTGTGATGCAGCTGTGACTAAAGCTGCAATCATGTCTGCTTTAGTCATGCTGGCATGCACTAGTCCTTTAACCTGGCACACCTCAGTAAAATGACTCCTTGTCAGCTTGCCATACTCCAGTGCTGACATGCTTCCTTGCTCTCTCTGACTAACTAAGCTAACAATAAAATAAAACAATTCTGATATGAACTCTGAATGTTCATTGTGTGGCTGACTGAGAGTACAAACACCTTCAGTGACCACTGTACACAGGCTACAGGAATTCAATATCCACACCACTACAAGCCAATTAAGATGTGATATGGCTATCTTACCACTATCAACAAATTAATATATGATGTGGCTATCCCACTACTGCTACTAATTAATATGTGATGATCCTACACTGATCCATTAATCAAAAATCCGCAATCCTCACCACTAGCACCAGTGATGGATGTACACAATGGGAGGATGACAAGTACACACACAGTAAAGTACAATTTCCCTTAAGAGCACACATAGATCCCAGTCAGTCTGGGGGCTGGTTTCTCTCTTTTTTCCAGATCCCCAGTGAGACTCCCCACTGGCACACCTATAGGCTTGAGATCTCAGCTAAGTGGCCAAGCCAAAACCTCCAGCACCCTCTCTGTGTCCAACTAGTGTTTCATGTCCTTGTCCAAGTAGCTGACACACACTTTTTTAGATTTGATTTATACACAAACACACACCTGGGAAAGGCTGGCACATGTTTACTAGCTATGCCCCCTTTTGCCTTTTGCCCAGACTATAAGGTAGTACCAGCTGCCACCAGCCACTACTTATCAACTGCCATCTTACTTTGTAAGGTTACTATTAATCCAAATGGGAAGTGTAACCAATACTTTCAAGGCTTTTTAGGAGTGGCCTGTACTGTGTCACCAAATACATATGCAAGTACTCTACAAGCTTAAATATCTCTAAACAAACCAGCCACAATTAAAAGGTTTAAATATATTTAATAATAAATAATAAAGAACAAGACAATACTCAAACAACACAGCAACTATAGAGTTCAGAATCACAGGAAATATTTTAAAACAACATTGCAGGACAGTCTCAAATAAATACAGAAAACATCTAAACTAATCTTTACTATATTCCTATCTATATATAAAAGATACTATGCTATAAATAACCTACTTACAGAGCAAGGCAAATGTAGTGCTGATGATAAGTGGATGTTTCTAGATCCGAGACAAGATACAAAATCCACAGACTTTCTCTCTGAGAAAGTTCTTAAGTTAATATTCAACATTACTGCCGGGTTAGCTCAGATGGCATCACTCTTTGTCACCTGCCTTCATTTCCAGGCTAACCAGATACTAACATCTCTGTGTTAAAAATTACTGATCGCTCAGATGTACAACTGCTAGGAAGTCAGAGAGCAATAAAAACACTTTACAGTTTGAAATCTAGTAATTATTTCTGTTTCAAGACAATAGGAAAACCTCTAGCTCTAGACATTGTGTATGCTTGCTGCACTGAAACTACTTTTTATAGTACATCATAAAGAAATTTTAATTTCAACTTATTTTCTTGAAGTTTTGCAAGTTAACTCTGTATGTTCCAGTTTCTACTGTTTAAACATACATTTGCACAGGTATATAGTTTATATACATTTCTGATCTTTTCCAGTAGGATACACTGTAGTTAGTCTTGAAGCTGAGTACATATATAGTTATCTTACATTTGTAAGCCAAGCATATGAATCATATTACTATTCACAAATGACATATGAATATTTACAAAATTCCAAAAGCTGGACTGGCAGTATTTCCCTGATGTCGCAGATGTCTTAAAAATAAATTTCATTTAATGTAGTTGAGCTTCCTAACTAGAGTTTAATAGCTGCATGAGAGATATATTATGCAACTGCAAGCCTATAATGCCTTTTTTGTATACTTCCAGTTAACATCCATACCTGCTATGACATCCAGAACTTCTTTGGGTCTGACTTCTTTATCTAAGTGGCTTACCAGCTAATAATAGGCAGCATTAGAGAAAGCAAAGAGCCATTAAAATGCCACTGAGATTTTTAGTTTAGGATATTATGCAATAAAGCACTTCATTTTTTCTCAGTTATTATTAATATTGTCATACGTATGTTCATATTTTCATAACTGAGAGACCTACAATTTATTGATGTATGTGGTTTAAAATATGAATGTGGGAGACAGGATAATTCACCAAAAATGTTGGTTTATATCTCTCTATACTGGAAATATTGCTAGCTGTTTGTTCGTAATCATGAAAATAAGCAGCATTTCCATATGCGTGCAGTACTTTGAAAACCAAGTAACAAACTGTTGTATTACATTAGGTGAAACCTTAGAAGTTGAAGAAAACTGTTTTTGATATTTAAACAGTAAATTACACATCTAGAGAGATATCCAGTATTATTTGTATTGCTACTTATACCGTTAAATATATATTGTTTTCATATTTCTGTAAATATCCCAATAAACATACACTTAAAGTGGAATTTTTTGTTCTCATGTGAAAGCTTATGTCTGATTTACAAACAAGTTCTAACAATATATATCTAGGTTGCATAGTTTTTGAGATCTGAAAATATATTTGTTAAAGTTTCGAAAAATATAATTTGGTGTTTGTGTGCATTATAATATAATATAGTATTATTGGAAAAGACTATCCCCTGAATTTACTAATCTTCTGTGCATGACTAGCTTAGTCCTGCATGGAAGCAACTGTTTAGGAGCAGGACGGCAGCACGCCATGCATAATAATGAGGGACGCTGCCTGAGCTCCTAATCTTACACGGAGCGTGTAAGAGTGCAAGGGCCATGTCTGAGAGAATATACATGCCCCAGCAATCCAAAATAGCAGAAAGGGGTAAGAAATGAGTGAGACCGCTCATAGGTGTCCGCATATTCCCACCAACAGTCCCCCATGTGTATAACAGCAACAGTGCATATAAATAAAATGAAGAAATCCTTTTCTTTTCTTTTTTTTTAAATCCGATTAAAGCTAACCTTAGGTGCGTGGGTGTGCCCATTGCTTAGCTAAGGTTAACGTAGATTGTAATCTCTCCTTTGATAATCATGTTGCCAAAGTGGTTAGAAAGACTTTCTATATAGCCCACCTTATCACGAAAGGGTTCGCATCTAGATCAAGAGAGGTCATTGTGCCCCTCTACTCGTCACTCATCAGGCCCATAATTGAATACAATGCCCCTTTTGGGATGTACCTTACCCGACACCTGCAGCAACTGGAGAGACCCCAAAAGTACCTCACCAAGAGGATCATGGTCTACAAACAGATGTCCTATGCAGCTCGACTAAAGAAACTCCAGCTCTACTCAGTTGCTTACCGCCTACTCAGAGGCGATCTATGCCTGATGTACAAAGCCATGTCAAACACAGAATTAATGGACATGCTCCACCTCAAAAAATCCAAGTCCCTTAGAGCTTCACGCTCCAGGGACCTAAACCTCAGCACAAAAATAAATAGGACGTGCTGGAGGGACAGATTGATTTCCCAGAGGCTCCCCTCACTCTGGAATACAATCCCAGTTCATGTTAGATATAACCCCTCGCTGACCCTCTTCAAGCGAAATTTGGACTCGTGGATGGGAAATCGCAAATTCACCCCTGGGATCTCTCCTGTGTCCCTGCTAGACAGAGGCACAGTAAACTAATCTTAAAAGGGTACCTTCTGTGACCTACTTTACAGAGGCACAGTAGGCTAATCTAATAGGGAGGCGGAAGCCAAATACACTCTGGCTAGGCTTATAAATGCCCTAGGGCAGATAGCCTAGTATGAACCTATGAACCTATGAACCTATAATGTAGCTTAAATGGCTGAAGAGGATAACAAAGAAGATATATGCAAATAAAGCAGCATAGCAATAGTGTAGTGGGCAGAGCATTCGCCTTACGAACAGGCATTCCCAGCTCAAGTCTCACTATAGTAGATTCCATTTTCCATGGCAAAGCACGTTATGAGTAATATTTATGTTGCATAACCCACTAAATAATATATTTTTATGAACTGGAGTACTGCTGTAAATGCACATGTGAGGTGTCAGTGTCATAATGAATAAGGCACTAGTAAGGAGGTTTAAGCACAAATAAGCAGTAGTAAACATATTTAAGCACTAGTTAGCGGGTGCAAGCCCATTTGCATGGTGGTAAGCAATGCCTACACTGGCTTAGCAATTCTAAAGCTAACGCTCTGTAAGGAGATAACAGCAGGTTAGCAGTGCTTACCCTCGCGCAAACCCGCTTACAACTGCTCAAAAGTGCCTTAGTCACTCTGTATCCAACGGCCCTTGTTCTGGCCATCAACAAAATAAACAACCATGCAGCTCTCAAACCAAGGACACCATACACCATAGCCACAGTAGTTAACCACCAAGCCATCACAGAAGTACAGAAAAATGAGGTATCAGCAAACAAGTCCTCACCATAGTAAAACAAAACTGAACCCGTGAAAGGAATCAGTATACAGTTATATGTTCCATAACCCACTACATAACATAAATATGTGAACTGGAGTACAGCAGTAAGCCCAGAAGTGAGGTGTAATTGTAATAGACTGTTGAAGTCCCCAATAAAACACAAGGACCCCATAGAGTGTACATACACATTAATCATGGATACCTGGCCGATATATAAGATGCAATGTATAAGAAATCAATGCCCAAAAGGAAATATAATGCAAAGTCTAATGTAAGCACCGCTAAGCATTGCACAGGCCAGCTTAGGAGGTGTAAGCAATGTGTAGACCAGATAACTCTATGTGCCCAGTGGTATACCCCTTTAAACAATGCCAACCCTAGGTAAGCAGGTTTGCCCATAGCTTAGCCTTTTCAAAACCTGCCAATCACAGAAAAGTGTGGGAAATTGGCCCTACATAAACCCAAGAGGTGGGAATACATCTCATAACTGGTTGTAACTTCCCCTTGCAGGCACTGTGGCAGTAAGGGGAGAAGGTGTGCGCTTCTAGGCACAGCGCTGGTGCATCCAGGAGTCCAAAGTCATGGCAGGACACATAGTTAAAGACCATGCTCAGAGACTGCTGCAGGGCCAGTACCATGGTTCCCAATATAAGGTGTAGGCCTGGGACCATCTTGCCGTGACCTCACCAGTACCACTGGCATACCCCGAACTGGTGAGCAGGTCTGACACCACTATGCTGACCTGAAGCGGTGTAAGGGGAACCTCTTGGAGGAGTGGCTCCAAGATGCTAGAGTGTCAGGGAATGTTCCAGACATGTAAATATCACCCTAGTATGTGTGTAATAATTGCCAGCTCAGGTATAGCATGGATAGAGATGGCCAAATATTCCTTTTATGTCACCCACAGCTGCAATGGAGTGGGCCGCAAACCAGGAAGCCCACATCAGTCGCCTGGCAAGGTTGCGATGCAAGGCAGGTCAGTAATACTCATGCATTTACTGTCATAGGAAATAAAAACAAAAGTAGTAGTAAATTAATTGCTAGTATTAAACCTGTATTGTTCAACGCAAGTACAGCATACACTACAGAATATGGCAGCAAGTGTCTCATATTGTTTGTAAGTCAATAAAAGTGCAATAGCCTGACGTAACAGGTCTAACTGCTAGACTGCATGTGTATATCCTGGTATCATATGGTAACGTAGATATGCAATCATGTAATAGTACTGTAGTATTAAGCACTGTTTCCCACACTGTGCACCATAAATTGAATGTGTAAGAATGCAAGCATATGATACATAGACAGCAAACAGGGAAAATGCAGACAACAAAGAATGAATGGCACATGCAGCTGGGCTGTGAACTGTTGCTTTTTTAACACACACAACCACGGTTCAAATCCGGTCAGTGGTAGTAGTCTGCAAACAGAATCATTCCCCACAACTGTATAGATATGTCCAGAATGTCTATTAAAATGGCCCATATATGTTGCCTATCAACCTGTCCCCCTGGGAAATCAGTGGGATGATCCCAGACATATAGGCAGCAAATAGGAAATACAACTGATTGACACACAGCTATAAGAACAAAGCTGGCACACTAGCAACTCCCCAATACCTTATGTGACTAAGAAGCCACAAATTTCCCATTTACACCCCAACTTGTCAAGCTGTGGTCAGAGTGTGTACAGTAACAGAATGAGATGTATGTGCATAATAGTAATGTGGAATTTGGTACTGTGTGTGGGAACATTCAGGTAGTGCTAATAAACATTCCTCCCACAGGTCTGTCAGATACCAACACTGTGCCCAGAAATACAAGAATGATATGCAGTTGCTCTGAATAATGAGGTATTACACATCACTGTCGCCCACACTGTCCTACAACATAAAACTGTCTAGGAAATCTGTATAAGAGTGTTGTAATACAAGGTCAGAATGTAAAAGCCCAGGGGATTAATAAGACAGAAAGCATATAGGAGATATACATCAATAGCTATATAGCAGACACAACTGTGATGAACAGTGTTTAAGTTGTAGCAGACACAGCCATGGTCTGAATCCTGGGAGTTGAATTAGGCTGCATACAGATTCATACCCCACAACTGTACAGATGAGGCCAGAATGTCCAGCATATGTGCCCATATCTGCTGCCTGTCCCCCTGTTAAGTCTGTAGGATGATCCCAGATATTTAGCCAGCAAACAGGGAATACAAGTGATTGGCAAACATCTATGAGAACACACCTGTCACTGTAGCAACCCCCAAAACTGTTAGGAGAGTAATATGTCAAGCATGTCCTATGTACACTCCCATGTTGTCAAGCTGTGACCAGAGTGTGTACATTAACTGAGTGAAATGTATGTGCATTATACTAATGTGTAATCTGGAACTTTGTGTGGCAACAGTCAGGTAGTGCTAACAAACATTGCTCCCACTAGTATGTTGGATATGAACACTGTGCTGTGAAATACAGACCATTATAAATTGTACTGGTACTGTTCACTCTGGTATTGTAGGGAATTGTGTGTTGCAGTTTTTCTGAATAATAAAGTATCACTGATCACTGTCATCCACACTATGCTACATAAGATAACTGTGTAGGAAAGCATGTATATGTGTGTGTTAGGTCACTAAAGGTGGAATAGGGCAATATTCTAGATATGTCCAGGCACACCAGCATGTGGTCAACACATGGCCAGAGTCTGTGTAGAAAGAGTTGGATAGCATAGTGCAAAACAACCTGGAATCCAGGAGTATGTGTACAAGCAGTAAGTTAGTGTTAACAGACATTCCCTCCACAGGTATACAAGGTAAGAGGTGCATATTGCAGGTAATACCAGTCCGTCTGTAATGATGACGACAGCCATATCACTGTCCAAACTAAGGCTATAGGGTAGTGTAGTAAGACTTGTAAGGTACAGATAACAGCACTGACTAGGAAAGTAATGTGATACTGGAATATACTAGTTGCTAATTGACATCTTTCTCTCCATCACACCATATCTCCAACAATAATCAACATAACCACCCCAACCGGTATGTAATGACACCTATGTTCTGATAATGTCCAATTGTTTAATAAAATGTTAATGATTCCCATGCATGTGCTATATTGAATTATTCTGAAATTGGTGGCATGGTGCCATCAGTGTACCTGCATGCTGTTCTTATTCCCACTGTGGTCCCATATATGCATGTATTCTGTTTGCTATGCAACTGTTCCATATCTGGTGTCTAGGTTAATGGGAATATCTATGCATGCTGTTATACCTAACCCTGGAATGTGTTGACTGTTTCTAGCCCACAAATGATGATGAAATGTAAACACTATAGCATGCTTGGGAAGGCCAGTCCCAGCGGACCCACCTGTCCCACCTCAGCTGGCCATGGCACCGGGCATCAGCATGTCTGGGGCCCAACCCAGGACCTCCCTGTCCATTGGTCCTGCACCATCTTCACATGGAACTGCCTCAGGGGATGGGGCTCACCCCCCCAGGAGTGGGCATGGACAGGCACCTGTCACCCATCTCCAGGTCGGGGTTGTGGTGCATACAGCGATCAACGGGCAGTTTGGTGATCTTCTATACCAGTTTGAGGGCTGCATGTTGCGATTAGAGAGTCAGCCTGGCTCTGCCACTCAGCCCCCAGCAAAGCCACCTTCGAGGCTGTGAAGCTGCAGTGGTGACTGCCCATGGGTCGGGACCTCAGTCCCACTGTTACCACTAGGGGGCTTGTGGGCTTCCGATATCCCAACACCCCTCTCCATCAAGGTGTTTACCTCTCACATGTGTCATATACTGCCCCTGTATGTGTCTTGTTTGTCTTGCCTGTTAACCTACCCAACCTACCTCCCCAAATATACCTACTAGCCCTTCCCAACATTCCACTCTCACCTGCAAAAAAAGGGCAATCTGTTCCCATAAAAAAAATCTTACCACCCATACATAGCTGTCCATTTCACACACATGTCCACTGGACACATGTAATCTGGTCTAATTGGCATCACAACTTATTATTGTTGTCCTCACCCTTCTCCCAGGGGTTTGAGTGTCTAAACCTACCTCCAAATTCAGTGTACATGTACAGCTGTTGCTGTAGAAGAAATGGGCAGCTATGGACCTTCTCTACACCCTTCCTGCACATCCCTAGCTATTTTCCCTACTGTCTTTCCCTCTTTGTGCCCCTTTTTCACCACTTTCCTATGAACCCTGTTTTCTTTTCTTTTAAAGAAATTAGTGCAGGGATAAGCGGGAGTTAGCACATTTAAGCAGCAATAAGCGGGTTTAAGCCTGTCTGCATGGGGGTAAGCAATACCTACACAGGTTAAGCGATACAGAAGCTGAGTATAAGAAACTGTAACCTTCCAGAAGTTAGCAGTGCTTACCTCCATGCAAACCCACTTACAACTGTTTTAAAGTGCCTTAATCACTCTGTATCAAAAGGCCCGTGTTCTGCCCAGCAACAAAATAAAGAGCCTCTGCAAGGCTCAAACCCAGGACCTTACACACCATAGACAAAGTGATTTACCACTAAGCCATGCTAGATAGATCTAACTCTGCTGTTTTCACAAACATATCTTCCAGCCCAGACATTAAACAGTACAGAGAATGTATTCCACCATTTAGATGTATGTGTGTGTAAATATATTAATATCTAAACAGATACAACATATCTATATATGTAGATATATATATATATATATATATATATATATATATATATATATATATATATATATATATATATATATATCTGAACATATATATAGGCAAATGGCTACATCAACACATATCTATGTCCACACCTATATGTCAACATATACACAGCAAGCTACATATATGTAAGCAGATATATATCTATGTACGTGTATATATATATATATATATATATATATATATATATATATATATATATATATATATATATATACATGGTTCCCTATCAGAAGCCTGAAACACTATAAGCCTGAAAATCAAAATCCTGAAAACTATAGACTGAAACTCAAAATCCTGAAAGCCCAAAATCCTGAAACTCAAAATCCTGAAAGCCCAAAATCCTGAAACTCAAAATCCTGAAAACACAAAATGGACATACTGATGTCATTGTGGCTTTGCTATTGTTAGCCCTGTGGTGTTGGGTCATGTGTTGGGTTCAGGTAAGTGTGCAGTTGGTTTTATGTTAGGGTTAGGGGCAGTTTAAGTGAGTTAGGGTTAGGGCGCAGGTTAGGCATGTATGCAATAGTGACAAATATTGGGGTTAGGGGCGGTTTAAGTGAGTTAGGGTTAGGGCGCGGGTCAGGTGAGTGTGCGATAGTGATGGACCTTAGGGTTAGGGTTAGGGTCAGGGTCAGTTGGTAGGTATTAGTGTCTTTATAGTGACATATTAGCATTATTTGTGTTTTCAGGATTTTGAGTTTCAGGATTTTGGGCTTTCAGGATTTTGAATTTTCAGTCTATAGTTTTCAGGATTTTGATTTTCAGGCTTATAGTGTTTCAGGCTGATAGGGAACTATATATATATATATATATATATATATATATATATATATATATATATATATGTAGATATATATCTATAAGCAGATGTATATATCTATATAGGTATATATGGACATACATGTGTAGATATCAATGGGAGATTAACAAAAACACATACATCCACATGCACCGTTAATGGGGTTGAGAGGCCCCAAACAATATACGTTTTGTATGAATAGGTATGCCCACCCCCCCACAGCCAAACACGTCCGCCCTGCATTACAAGACCAAATGTTACAGATCCCATAACCAGGACCTGACATGACATGGGCACAAGATGTTAAGAGTACTACATCCGACCTGTATGATGTCAGGCTGGTATTGGTAACATATCATGCAGTACAGTCTGGCTCCCATAGGCAATGTAAATAGCTGAAGCTATCAACATCCCCAGGATAGCTATACACAGACACATCTATGCAGATACAGATATACATATATATATATATATATATATATATATATATATATATATATATATATATATATATACATACATATATATATATATATATATATATATATATATATATATATATATATATATATATATATATAAATAACAGGTGACTACACATACACATGCAGAGATATGTACAGTAAGATATTATGTAGTAAGTGCACACAATATGGAACAGCCACTATGTCTACTGTTAACACCTTAACGACTGGACACTGGATGAGGGGGGCTCTTGGGAAACCCATTTGGAATACCGGGAATTGTACTGGCAGGTCCTTTTGAATGCTGGAAGGCATCTTGGCTTGAATGAGAGCATTTCCCTGGCTCCACTATTAAAGTTAAGGGCAGGTAAACTTTGAAACATCTTTAATTGTAACTTTGACTAGTAGAGGGTAGCATTGCACAAGGGAATGTTCAAAGTATGATTTTTTTCATATAAATATTTTTAACAACATTTTAAAGAGAGTTGTGTATAAATATTTAATCTTAAGTGATTTATGTGCTTTTTATTACTGTATTTAATGCTAAGTAGGCTGTGTTTTTATTATTTTATTATATTATGTATATATTCATCATAGTAAATATAATTGAGGAATTGTTGGATAGATGAAAATAGTGCCATGCCATTTGTAGCCCACTGCAATCACTCCATAGTTACTATCAGTGGGCAATATGCAGTGTATTACCAACATAGTGGCTGTTGCCTAGACACGTGTGTGTTTGTATGAGACATGGGTTGAGAGTGTTCTCTGGGTAATACTAAGGTTGCTATCTTTGTTTGCCTGGCCTTGATGTCACATGTATGGGTATGGATTTGCAGCCCAGCCTCTCAGCTATTTCACATCTGTTATCCCTGTATGGTGGATATTGTGATATATACTAGGGCCATCATATAAGAAAGTTGCAAAACCCAGTCCACATTGGGCCCAGATGTTACACACTCATTACCACCTACACACAGGATACGAGTTACAAACACACACACACCTTTCCTTTCTGGGATGAGAACTCCTCTTTAACTAGTTTAGTACACTACAGCACTGTGCAGTTATATTACACACCATGGAGATTACTGGAGTATTCCTTCCCCAAAGGTGTATTTCACATTGGATGACATCAGCAGGATTGCCAAAGTAGGCCATTCGAATTGTAGTGAATGTGGCTAGGCTAAAATGCATTGCTCCCTACACAGACATTGAAACACACACAAAACATCCAGAACTGCCATGGGTGGGAATAGAACCCTTTTGGAGTTCTATATCACACTACAGCAGTACACAGTTACGGCACACGCTACGGAGATTACTGGGTTATATCATTCCCAGAGGTGTATCTCTAGGTGGATGACATCAGCAACCTTACCAAAGTAGAGCATTCAAATTGCTTCTATTCCTTTATTTCTTCTATATATGTTAATTGATTTTATGTCCTTATTGGCTATTTTTTCAAATTTATGGTGTATTTAATGAGCTTTTTTTAAGTGGAAATTGTTATCTGATGAAGTCTTGGAGGATGAAAACGTGTAAGGAATTGTCAGCATTTATATGTGTGTTTCCATGTATTAAAGAGCATTTTCTACTGTGGTTCATGCAGTGTGTTTCCAGCAACACTTTATTGGATTATTGGACACTGGATGAGCCACCCATACAAATGTCAGTCATTGCCTGCAACATATACCCACAGAAAGGTCATAGGATAAAACACCACACACAGGTCTGCAGACATGGAAAACCATTATTTGTGTACTATTACAGAGATATATGCCATGTCATATAGCTTTTCAGACACTGACATCCATATAAACAGAGTAATGCAACTGTGAAACAGTTATACTAATACAGTAGTCTGGAAAGGTTCACAACTGCTGCTGTCCAGGCCAAGCTCTTCAAATAATACAATAGTAAAGACAGACTGGGCCACAGGATACCAAACAATAAACAGTAAGTAATGCAGGTGTATAGTTCAGCAGCCTCTATCTACACTCTGTACAAAATCACTAGGTGGTGAAGACTTCAGTTGACCAAATGGGATGTAACTGTTACATAACAAGGCATAATTGACACCATCACAAGCACACTAACAAACAGAACAGTCTGTATGGCAGGAGGCAGTAGGCCTACATTAACCTAATTTATGTAAGTAATGTCAATATAGGTGAATTGTATGGTACTGTATATCCATATACCTTAAGTCAGCTCACACCTGATACCCCCACATATTGTAACAGCCTAGGTTATTTATGGTGCATCACCCCCTAGACTCAATAATACAAGCCCATATAGCACTGTTATATACACTGGCCTCTGGAGTGTATATGGGCACACATGTATGGTGTAGGTGAAGCCCACACATATATGGCCCCAGCCCCACTGTATGTGTGGGGGATACAACAGCAGTGGACTGCTGGCAGGAATGGCAGCGTGATATAAGTATATGTGCATATGTATCACTATCTGTATATGTGTAGGACATATATTGTTCTGTATATGTATATATCTGGGTGTGTATATGTATACCTATGTACATATACATACCCATCTATATATGTTGATATGTATATGTGTATATATCTATATAGATATCCGGATAATTCTATATGTATATCTTTCCACCATATGCCCTGAACATGGAGTGTAGGCCTACCTCAGCCCCTATAGTTCCAATTACGTTGTGCAAGGGGATGTCAGGTATGTCTAGCTGGTATATCAGTAGACTATTGCTACTGTAATAGTGATTGTCTTCACAGACATGGTGTGTGTGGGAGGTCACATCTGCTTTTCACATGTGCGCCATTGACTACTGACAGACATTCTAAGGACATCATAGTACAGTACCGCTGCTAGCACGTAATGCTACTGTGGACTACAGCAGAGATATTGGCCAATATATGTGGACATTCTGACATACTCTGCACAGTTCAGAGGTAAACACAGAACCCCTTAGTGCAAAACAAGTGGACCAAGCTTGACAATGTGGATGCTAACAGCCATGTAGATGGGTATAACACGTAACAACTGGTATACATATGGCCCCATAGGTTATGCATTCACACACCCCTGTCTGTCCTGACACATACCAACAAAGGTGCCATGACCACATACTACCCACTAGATATTGACATACATCTGTGCAGCATCCCACTGCTGTGTCTGGCATACATGACTGTTAAGGGAGGCCTAGCAGCAGTACATTTATTTATTTTAGATTTGTTGACCGGGCTAGTCCAACTGGATATATGCCCATTTTCAGTAGAGGCCCGGGGAGAAAAGAACCAAGACAAATACATTATACCAAATGTATAAGGTTACAATTTAAGACAGTATATATAAGGTTACAATCAAGTTAACATAGCAGATGTTTCAAAACATTTTACAGTATATTGCAGAAAATATTTACAAAAATATAGCACAAGATATTCACATGAGGTAGATTGAACTTTTCCAGGTTTACAATTCGTGAAAATGGTTGCATAAGAATATATACAACATATAGAACAAGATACCCACGTGAGGTAATATACATCTGGCAAGTATCTGGACATGACATCTCACTGGGTAAGTACACTAAGCTGCTAGGCATGTAATAAAGCACTGCGCAGGCTACAGGCAGACTGGCCCAACAATGGCCTACATTTCCTATGGGGGAATGCACATGGACCTACATATATAACAGGCTTTACAAGCATGTCACATCACAGGGTAAGATACACCTGTGTGACAGTACATAGCTACATCCAATGTGGACACAGCCACAGCCACATATGGTACACTAGCATATTATTACAGTATACAGACTATCTGTTCAACACCATCCTCATATGTGCCACTCACACACAAACCCTATATATACTGGGCTGCTACACAGTGTGGTCCGATGCCTGTCTGTGGTATGGAACATGTGTGTGTATGGTCCTACAAACATGTAAACCGATATGGTAACATACAGTGGAGCAGTATGTAACATCAGATAGGATGGTACCAAGAACAATGACATCAATCACAGTCTGTACACAGGCCAAAGTACATATTAACATTACGCACACTGTCGACATTCACTATAGGTACACAGACCTCAGTACTGTACACACAACCACAGAATGTCTGGGTTATGTCATCAAATATAACCCCTACTGTACATAACATGTGTAGCAGTCTGATATCTCACTGGTTTGTTATCAGATATGATGTCATTAATTATGGTGTGCAGCACATATGCACCTCTTAATGCTTGACATATGTACAAAGATTGACAGAGGTGTGGCTGGAAGCACATATACAGGGTCAGTATTGACATGTTGCTGTGATAACCTCATACATTTACTGTTGTAACAGGGTCTGTTACAACATATGTCCTATGAGGAATATGAAGCCAGTAACTGTCACGGTTCCACCATCTACAGACTGCAATCCTCACACTACCTTCTGCAGTTTACAGATAGGTGCTCTGTGGGTAACACATGAAACTAAAGGTACCACACACTGCCCAGTCTGCAGATGAGCCTACAGATGGGGATTCCTCATATACAGAGCACTGACATGGCAGGTATTGCAACATGTAGGACAGCCATATCCACACATACCCTGTTAAACCAACATTACTACAAATGCAGTATAGCAGCACTTACAGTCTGTAGTCAGGTCAGGCACATCCCCCTCCTGTGTGTTGCCCTGTTTCCACAGTGTATGTTGTTAGAGGTAAATCCCCAATCCATCTGAGATGCTGTTTGCCAAACAACAGATCGAGTTCCTGCTCACAGGGAATGGAAAGGCCCAACACCAAAATGATGTTCCTAAATATTGGAGTGTGTTTTCATGCAATTGGCTATGGGAATGTTACCACAGCTGTACCACATGCAATCAGCTAGAGGAGGGTTGCAATTCATGCAGAGGCCATCAGCTGATCATGAGCATCAATTAAAATACACATGCTGCTGCCTAAGCAAAGCCGGTGTATGCCTCCACATCCAGCAGAGATGGAGTGAAAGAGGCAGACAGAGTCAAAAACAAGTTAGGGAGGGGTGGGGAAGTAAAACCTAAGCATGTTTGTGTCACACACCTACCAGCACAGAGTATCAAACCCCTGACAACTATGTAGCGCTATCACATTTCCATGCAGTTATTGGATGTGCCACATAGGTTACATGGTGAGGAGCACTCAGACTGTATATGTAATGGTGAGTGACATCTGCAACAGGGGTAGGGTAGCTATACAGTAGGTGTAGTACACGTGCCTGTCCACATGTACAGGTGCCAGCGACAACACAGCCACACTCTCACAGGTACGCACACACATTGACACACTTGGCAGGGCCAGAAATACAACTCATCACTAGTGAGATTACCATAACACATTACTGTGCAGGTATCATATGCACTACAGGGGTCATATGGAGGTTATATGGGCAAAGGGTATAGGGAGGTGTCTGACATCAGATAGCCAATGGGGGTTGTAGTGAGTGTGACTGTGATCATACACATCATACAACACACACACACACACACACACACACACACACACTTGCCAGTACTGACATGCATGGGTGCATTGATTCATGGGTGTGTAGTGGACAACTGTGCCAGATGGCTATACAAGGCTAGGTGATGGGTATACCTTGGCATTAGGCCACATGACAATGGTCTGAATTGTGGCTCAAAGGTGTAGTTTCTGGATTTGCCCACACAGGTGGGTATTGTATTCACCATCCAGTCACCTGGGTGACTATTGCATGTGGCCAATGCTGTGCATTACTTGCCATGTATGTGTTCCTTAGTCCATGATATGGACGGTGTCTGTGATGTGCACACCTCCCACATGTATGTACAGTGACATGTGGAACTGTACCTGGCGTGTCTGATGCATGTGTACACAGATTACCATCAGATGTGCCAATCCTGGCCTCATGTGGCAGGAACTAGTAATGGATAGCAGGTTTACCCTGCACCTACATTGATAGCATGCTAACGGCATTCCCTGGTGTCAGTGGCATCTGTCCATACAGGGCATGTTTTCAGGCATGGTATGTCCTTTGTGGGTCACATTTGATGGCACCACAGGTGTTGCAAGTGTCCAGTGGAGAACATGGGGAAGGTGCACTGTCTGCATGTACATGCCTATTGGATAGATGGACAGGGTGCCATGCCCTCTGTAGCCCACTGCAATCACACCATAGTTACTATCGGTGGGAAATATGTAGTGTACTACCAACATAGCGGCTATTGCCTAGACAAGTGCGTGTGTATATGAGACAAGGGTTGAAAGTGTTCTCTGGGTAACACTAGGTTTGCTAACTTTGTTTGCCTGGCCTTGATGTCACATGTATGGGTATGAATTTGCACCCTAGCCATTCAGCTATTTCACATCTGTTATCCTTATATGGTGGACATTGTGATATATACTAGGGCCACCATATAAGAAAATTGCAAAACCCAGTCCACATTGGGCCCAGATGTTACACACTCATAACCACCTACACACAGGATACAAGCTACACACACACACACACACACACACACACACACACACACACACACACACACACACACACACACACACCTTTTCTTTCTGGGATTAGAAATCCTCCCTAACTAGTTTATTACACTACAGCACTATGCAGTTATATTACACACAGTGGAGATTACTGGAGTATTCCTTCCCCAAAGGTGTATTTCACATTGGATGACATCAGCAGGATTGCCAAAGTAGGGCATTTAAATTGTAGTGAGTGTGGGTAGGCTAAAATGCATTGCTCCCTTCACAGACATTGAAACACACACAAAACATCCAGAACTGCCATGGGTGGGAATAGAACCCTACCAGAGTTCTATATCACACTACAGCAGTACACAGTTACAGCACACACTACGGAGATTACTGGGCTATATTCTTCCCAGAGGTGTATCTCTAGGTGGATGACATTAGCAACCTTACCAAAGTAGAACATTCAAATTGTATGAAGTGTTACTACCCTAAAAAGCATTGCTCTCTACACAGAGTCAGACAGACACACACACAAAAACGCACATGTGTCTAGTCTGGGATTAGAACTCCTACCTAACTAATTTATCATACTATACCAGTACACAGTTATAGGACGCGCTATGGAGATTACTGGGCTACAACCTTCCCAGAGGTGTATTTTGTAGTGGATGACATCAGCAGCCTTACCAAAGTAGAGCATTTGAATTGCAGGGAGTGTGACTACCATAAAAAGCATTGCTCTCTACACACACAGAGTCAGACAGACACACACACAGACACACACACACTTGCCAAGTCTGGGATTAGAACTCCTCCACAACTAATTTATCATACTACAGCACTAAGCAGTTATAGGATACGATATGCAGATTACTGGGCTACAACCTTCCCAGAGGTGTATTTCTAGGTGGATAAAATCAGCAGCCTTGCCAAAGTAGAGCATTTGAATTGTAGATATTGTGACTACCCTAAAAAGCATTGCTTTCTATATAGACAGACACACAGACTCAGACACACAGACACTTGCAAGCCTGGGATTAGAACTCCTCCCCAACTAATTTATCATACTACAGCACTACGCAGTTATAGGATGCGATATGCAGATTACTGGGCTACAACCTTCCCAGAGGTGTATTTCTAGGTGGATGAAATTGGCAGCCTTGCCAAAGTAGAGCATTTGAATTGTAGGTATTGTGACTACCCTAAAAAGCATTGCTCTCTTTACAAACACACACACACACACACACACACACACACACACACACACACACACACACACTTGCAAGTGTGGGATTAGAACTCCTACCCAATTATTGTATCACACTACAGCAGTATGCAGTTATAGGATGCGCTACAGAGATTACTGGGCTACAACCTTCCCAGCGGTGTATTTCTAGGTGGATGACATCAGCAGCCTTGCCAAAGTAGAGCATTTGAATTGTAGGTATTTTGACTACCCTAAAAGCATTGCTCTCTACACACACACACACACACACACACACACACACACACACACACACACACACACACACACACACACACACACACACACATACACACACACACACACACACTTGCCAAGTCTGGGATTAGAACCACTACCTAACCATTTTATCACACTGCAGCAGTATGCAGTTATAGGACCCGCTATGGAGATTACTGGGCTACAACCTTCCCAGTGGTGTATTTCTAGGTGGATGACATCAGCATCCCTGCCAAAGTAGAGCATTTGAATTGTAGGTATTGTGACTACCCTAAAAAGCATTGCTGTCTATATAGACAGACACACAGACACACAGACACTTGCAAGTCTGGGATTAGAACTTCTCCCTAACTATTTTGTCACACTACAGCAGTACACAGTTATAGGTTGCGCTACAGAGATTACTGGGCTTCAACCGTCCCAGAGGTGTATTTCTAGGTGGATGACATCAGCAGCCTTGCTAAAGTAGAGCATTTGAATTTTAGGTATTGTGACTATCCTATAAAGCATTGCTCTCTACACAGACACACACACACACACACAGACACACACACACACACACACACACACACACACACACACACACACGCACACACACACACACACACACACACACACACACACACACACACACACACACACACACACACACACACACACTTGTCAAGTCTAGGATTAGAACCCCTACTTAACTATTTTATCACACTACAGCAGTACACAGTTATATAATCTGCTATGGAGATTACTGGGCTACAACCTTCCCAGAGGTGTATTTCTAGGTGGATGACAACAGCAGCCCTGCCAAAGTAGAGCATTTAAATTCTACGTATTGTAACTACCCTAAAAAGCATTGCCCTCTATACACCCAGACACTCACACACAGACACGCAGACACTTGCACGTCTGGGATTAGACCTCCTCCCTAACTATTTTATCACACTACAGCAGTACACAGTTATAGGTTGTGCTACAGAGATTAGTGGGCTACAACCTTCCCAGAGGTGTAGTTCTAAGTGGATGACATCAGCAACCTTGCCAAAGTAGAGCATTTGAATTGTAGGGAGTATGACTATCCTAATAAGCATTCAGCATCAGACAGACACACACACACACACACACACACACACACACACACACACACACACACACACACACAGTTGCCATGTCTGGGATTGGAACTCCTACCTAAGTAGTTTATCACACTACAGCAGTACACAGTTATGGGATGTGCCACAGAGACTACTGGGCTATAAATCTCCCAAAGATGTATTTCATAGTGGATGACCTGAGCAGGCTTGTCATAATAGGACTATGGGGAGGGCAGTGTGTGTGCATGGGCCACAACCCATTCATCTAGAGGTTGACATGCCACATGCGGGCACAAACAGGGTCATATTACACAGGTACGTGTATACAGCTGCTAGATGATTACTTCCTTGTACAGTCATGTGGCACAGCTACCACGTGCACTACATTATCTGTACTGCTGACATATACTGGTGACTAGTATCTACGGTGAGTGACATCTGAACCTCATGTGGTTGTGGCCCATTGGCTGTGTACAGGGTGGGACAGGCTTGAATGGTTCCTTGTTGCAGTCACCCTCTCCCACACATTTATAGTGTATTGTCCTTACATATATGCCTGTATTCCTATCCACTGTGTGTGCAAAGCATGAGTAGTGCATACTGAGGAGTGTCTGCAATAACATCTGTGACTGCCAGATATGTCTGGTCCACTGGTGTTTGCAGACATGGCCTTCATGTGTTTAAGTATGTGAGCATGCCCAGTATGACCTTTCAGTATGTTGTTGACTGACAGTGCCTTCATTTCTCTAAGTGTGTGAGTATGCCCAGTATGCCATCTGTATTGAATTTGTGGATCAAGTCTGGGTAGTTTGTACTGCAGTGCTGACCTTTGTGTTGTACACTTACAGGTAGCATGCTGTTTCTGCAGGGTATCCGTCGATCATTTGCCATCGACTGTTACTACATTTCTGCATTGGATGGGGGGGCACACCTGACTATTTCTACATTTCTACACAGGATTGGGGGGGGCACACCTGACTGTTACTACATTTCTACATAGGGTGGGGGGCACACCTGACTATTTCTACATTTCTACACAGGATTGGGGGGGGCACACCTGACTGTTATTAGATTACTATGTAGTATGGGGAGGCACACCTGACACTTGTACACATTTGCTAGGACTATACTGGTATGTCAGGTACTCCATTTTATTCTGTATTCTTACCTATCATGCTGACTAGAGGCATACCAGTGTACTACGGATCATAGCTTTGTTTGCCCTACATATTAGTGTCCAACTTCCCATCCTTCAGAAATAACATCCCACTGCCTGACCTGCTGTAGTCTGTCTGTGTAGGCCTGGGGGGTGTTACCCACAGGTATCATTCAGAGGCCATGGCACAGGCTCTGTTTGGGTTTGTCTACACCTGTCCTGCTGGCTGGGACTGTTGCTGGGTATGTGAACCTCCCTGACTGACATGTGTGAGTCATATGGTCACACATGTCTCCCAGCACATTTCCTGCAGTGGGCTTTGTCACCCTGTGTAGTACTGGCTATTGTGTTGACTCCAGTATGTGTTACAGATGTCATGGTGCCACTATGGGTGTCTTATTTCTGCTGCCATAGCATTCAGCCACCCAATTCCCTTGCATACTCACATCCATGCCATAGATACAGGTAGCAAAACATTCTACTCCATTTGGCAATTTATGCCAAGACTGAGGCTGGTGCTGGATGGCTGTTTATGTCAGATGTACATAGTACACTCCATATACATGGTTAAGCACAGGTAGTGTCATGCTTGGCATCCCTTTTACTGTATGTGTGAGTCAGAGAGAGGTGTCATTCCCTAGGTCCCTACTGTGTGAGTGTATGTGCTATGCGTTGTCTCTTTGCTGTGATGTTGGCTTACTGAGCACACCTCCATCTAACTACTGGGGCAGGTTCAGGTTGTTCCTCCTCCAAGTCACTCTGTGCCTGTGCAGGTCTATGCATTGGTGGGGAGCTGTGTGGCCCTGCCCCATGCTGTTCCTGCTGCAGCTGTTTCCGCAGGATCATATTGTGTAGCATGTCACATACCATAACAATTTGGGTACATGTAGCTGGTGAATACTGCAAGGCACCACCAGATGTGTCCAGATACCGGAACCATGACCTGAGCATCCCAAACACATGCTCTATTATAAGTCTGGTCTGTATGTGTGCCTCATTATAGCATTCTTGTTCTGGTTTGTGTGTGCATTTCTGATAAGTGTCGTCAGCCATGGCTCCAGTATATAGCTAGCATCCCCCGCTAGGTGACCATAGCGGATGTGCCCATTGCAAATCTCTGGTAAAGCTGCATCAGATAACAAATGTGGGAATTGTCATAGCTTCCAGGGCATCCAGCACACACATTAATTATAATGCTCTGGGCATCCCACATGACCTGGCAGTTGATGGAGGGGATGCCCCTGCACTTGATGTAGGCCCTATCCTGTTCACCGGGTGATACTTTGATGCATATGTGCGTGCAGTCTATAGCACCCACTACCTTAGGGTATTCTGATATTTGGTGGAAGAGACACATATTGCTGGCCAACACCTCACAGGTGTTGGGGAAATATACATGCTCACTGGCATGTGCTGACATGGCATCCAGGAACTGGTGGAATATTCTGGTTGCTGATGCCTGTGAGATCCCCATGATATCCCCAGTTGAACTTTGGTAGGTACCTGTGGCTAGCATTCCTAGGCCTACACATACCTTGGTATCCACTGGGATGGGTTCTCCTTGGTCAGTTTGGCGTGTCAGACGTGGCAGGCACAGCTCAACTATTTGGTGTAGGAGGTCCCTGTCCACCCTATAATACTTCACTATCTTCAGCTCATGTAGCCCGTGGTAGGTTACCCTGGGTCTGTGCACTCTTCTCCATCTCCTCACTGTGGGTTGCTCAGCAGCATTCACATCCTTACCACCCTCAGCCTCTTGCACATGTTGTTCTGTTTTCTGCTGCAGCCCCTCTCATTTTGTAGGTTTGAATGTTAAAAGTTCCCCGCTTGTATACATCGGTGGTGTAGAGTATCGGAAAAAACAGAGGGGAAGGTGTTTGCATAGTTTATAGTAGTGTTCTGGGCTGGTCTGCTGCCTATGTAATTGTCTGATTCTGATACATTTCACCTGCAAGCTATGCTAGTTCACCTTCATTACCTTCCTACTGCTGTTTTCCTTTCCCATTGCCTTCCTGTTTAAGCCCGGTGGTGTGCCTTGCAAACAGAGTGCTCAAATGTGCACAGTGCTGCTATTTCCTTGTTTAACTTTTTTTTCTTCCTGTAAAACCCGGTGAGTGGCATGCACACCCACTTAGGCAATGTAAAGAGTGCTAGGGAGATTCAGACACCCCCCCCCCTAGCTTAGCTGGCTAAGCTAGAAGCAGACCTGAGCCATAGGGCTCCAATCCGCTTACAGTATGGCTGACACCCCCCATGATGTCACCTAACTCCTAGGCTTGCACCAAGATATTCCTACTCTTACACTGTTGGGATCTGTCTAGTATGCTGGGGAAAACTGGGATTCACTATCATTCCCCTCATTTGCATAGGATTGCCGGCTAATGCATAGTTACATGTCTCACACTGAGCCTTTCCCCTTAGCCACTACTACTCACTAAACATGTTATCTTCTGCCTGCCATTGACTTGCATAGCAGAATAGTGATTTTAGTTAGAATGCTTAATTTTGGTTTATTTTGTTATTTTCCCCCGATCCTGTTTGCGTGCCGCTGCCCTATGCTTAAACAGCCGAGATCGGCTAAAAAAATAAAAGTTGTTTCTTTTATTTTTTCACTGTTTGCAATGCCAATGGTCTTATACTTGGCCATTGGCATGCTTCTAAGTGATATGCAGTCTTTATTTTGAGCTGTCACAGCTCTGTTTTGGATTTTGCAATAATGTACTCCGTTACTAATCAAGTATATTTCTGCAGATTGCACTAGTCCTGCACGGCCGGTTGCAAGCTTCCTGGATCGCAAAATCACCTCAATTGCATGGATTTCTCCTGCAAATGGGGTGATTTGCATACAGGGGCTTAGTCC
This sequence comes from Protopterus annectens, assembly GCF_019279795.1. NCBI lineage: Eukaryota > Metazoa > Chordata > Ceratodontiformes > Protopteridae > Protopterus > Protopterus annectens. The sequence continues at coordinate 1,015,110,654 of NC_056745.1, read as the reverse complement.
ATGCAGGACTAGTGCAGAAGCACTCATGCACGCCCCTGCAGGCTGTTCCTGGATTGCACGGCAGACATACTACCTGCTAGAGCTCCTGCTTACAAGCAGTGCAAGGCATAGAGAATCCGGGGATATCAATACAATGAATATTATCACTGGAATGAAACTTCTTACTAATAACATTGTTATTTGTACAGTTTTAACATTTATATTTATTTTTCTTATGCTTTTTAAGCTTATTTTTCCAAAGAAATGCACAAGAATGCAAGATGTGTATACATAGGCTGCTAGAGGTGTGACATTCCACCATAGGTGTAGTTAAACAGGGAAGACTTGCATAATAATCCTGCCAACTCAAATTCAAACATTTACATTTACTTTTATAACTGAGAGTAAATCAATGCTTGTTTAAATGAAGAGTTTTGCATTTTTTTTTAATCTGGAGGAGCATTATTTTAAAGTCCCAGTAGAAGTAAAAAAAAGAAGGGGGAGGGCTCTGGGGCTTTCCTTGTTAGCAGAGCCAGACAAATTGACTCCTTCAGAATAGGTATATAAACATTCTAATGGGGTGCGTTAACTTGCAAGCTAAATTAGCCACTAACCATTCAAATGACTTCTTTCTATGTGTGTGTGTGTGTGTGTGTGTGTGTGTGTGTGTGTGTGTGTGTGTGTGTGTGTGTGTGTGTGTGTGTGTGTATGTGATTGTGTTTGTTAATGCGCACTTACTGTGAATTCTGTTCACACATGTAAAATACATGAAATAAGGGAATTATTTAGCTAAGGCACTTTGAAATAAAGAAAAAAAGTGTTTTTCACAGGGAGAAAGCAACTTGCACCCACCACCATGGGAGCTGGAACTAAACCCAGACTTTCAACAGCTGTCCAATGTGCCCTGAAACCATGCTGGAGTAGTGATTACATGCAATCATTCTTTTTAGCATTTCCAAAGTAAACTCAGGATCAGATAGCCAGAACACACACACAAATGCACTTTATAAGCACTTACATGAGTGCATGGATCGTGCTATCCCTAACAGAACCAAGATGCTATCCTCCAAAAAAAGGAAGCCAATCTGCTGGTCCCCTACCATGAACAAACTCTACAACAGAAGAAAGAAACTGTTGCAAAAACAGTAAAATTCCATGATTAGAGGAACTCTGTTGTCAGCCTCAGTAAGAAACTGAGATCCCTCATAAAATCCTCCAAAGCTAGTTACGAAAACCAAATCACCACTGATTCTAAAGACAACCACAAAGTATTCTATAGCTATGTCAAGATTTTCAATGGCAACACTCAGATCTGCTCTGAGTTACAGCACAATGGCAATAAATATATAGAATCAACTGATATTGCCAACATCCAGGCAGATAGGTTCAGTGCTAACTTTACCCCCCTCTCACCCCCTAAAGGACCCATCTCTATACCGGAAGAATGCAAAGTTCCTGTAATCACGGCTGCGCAGGTAAAAACCACACTCTCCAAAGCCAAGAACACAGGATCCATGGGACCTGACAACATCCCAGGCTGCATTCCACATGAACTACAGAATGAACTGGCACCCCACCTAAGCACCATGTTTAATCATAGCCTCACCTCAGGCTTTGTGTCCACTGAATGGTGCACAGCAACAGTTATCCCACTCCACAAAGGGGGAGCCACCATGGACCCCGGGAACTACTGCCCCATTAGCCTAACAAGCCTGGTCTGCAAGGCCATGGAACGTATCATCATGGAACGTATAAACAAAGACACTGGTAATCTCCAAACTCTGGACCCCACCCAGTTTGTAAAAGGCAGATCATGTCTCCTAAACCTGACAGACTTCTTTGAAGCAGTCACCAAAGCCGTAGACGAGGATAAGGTGGTTCACATCTAGATTTTGCCAATGTTTTGACACCATCCCCCGCTCTGGAATTATAGATAAACTCACTAAACTAGGTATAAATCCCTATGTCACAAGATGGGTTGCCAACTGACTCATTGACAGAATCCACACTGCGAAAGTAGCAGACTCCAAATCCGACTTCAGACCAGTGACAAGTGGAGTACCACAGGCTTCAGTCCTGGGTCCTCTCCTGTTTAGTATCTACTTTTCTGAAGTACAGGCTAACACAGAAGGTCTTTGGCTAAGGAAGTTCGCAGATGACTGAAAACTGGGAGCCATAATCTAACAATGTGGACATCTTGCAAAAGGGCCTCACTGAGACAGATGCCTGGTGTCAAAGCCATGGCCTCAAGCGCAATGCCAAAAAGTGCAATGTCATCCCCTTTGGTAAAAACTCTGTACCCATGAGCTACCACATAGGTGGTAGTCTACTTAACACCGAAAGTGTGATAAGTGACCTTGGGACACAGATGGACAGTATTCTCTCCTTTGATAATCACATCGCCACAGTTGTCAGGAAATCCTTCTATGTGGCACATCTCATCACAAAAGGTTTCTCATCCAGTCATTGCTCCCCTCAACTGAGGTGGTATGTACCTCACAAGACATCTACAACAACTGGAAAGGCCACAGAAATACCTCACAAAGAGGATTACTAGCCTCAAACAGATTCTCTACACAGACCATCTAAAAGAACTCCAGCTTTACTCCGTCGCATATCGCCTACTCAGAGGTGATCTCTGCCTAACATACAAAGCTATGTTAAACCCAGAGCTGTTGGACATGCTCCACTTAAAGAAATTTTAATCCTTCCAAGCTACATGCTCTAGGGACCTAAACCTTGTCACCACAATAAACAGAACATGCTGGAGGGATAAATTCCTGTCCCAGAGACTTTCCATACTCTGTAACAAACTATCTGTCTATATCAAGCAAAGCTCCTCATTAGCACACTTCAAGAAAAATCTTGATGATTGGATGGGAAATAGGAAATTCACCCCAGGAGTCACCTCTGTGGCTCTGCTCGACAGGGCCACAGGAACATAATTTTCTTGGGTGGTGAAAGCCAGAGTACCTTTTTGGCTAGGCTTATATAGGCCCTAGGGCCAATAGCCTACTAGCTACCTATGAACCTATGAATCTGAGTAATAAATCATCTTTTTCTGACTGTCTAAGCTTGCAGTTACCATGGAAATGCCTATGCAAGTGTTTCTAAGGCATACCGGTTAAATTATTTCACCAAGAATTTGTGATAAAGCCAAAAATAACAGGGGAATGCAGGTTCAAAACTAGGGTTAATTTTTAACTATTATACATTTCAAATTTTAACAGAACAGGTTTGACATTGACATGCATTTTCTGAATAATAGCTGCTAGATATGCTACACCTAAAGAAATCCCAGTCCCTCCATGCCACATGCTCCAGAGACCTAAACCTCATTACCACAATAAACAGAACATGCTGGAGGGACAGGTTCCTAATCCAGAGACTTCCCATACTCTGGAACAAACTTCCCATTCACGTCAAGCAGAGGACTTCACTGGCCCTCTTTAAGAGAAATCTTGACGTGTGGATGGGCAGTAGGAATTCATCCTGAAGATCACTTCAGTGGCCTTGCATGACAGGGCACCGGGAACTAACTTTGGGCGGCATTATGCTAGGGAATTTTCTTGGGGTAGGCTTAGATAGGCTCCAGGACTGTTAGTCTAGTACACACTTATGAACTTATGAATAGAAATGTGAAACTTTAATGTCTGTCATTAGTGACTCTCTAATCCTCTATACAACATTCAACTTTTGCTTAAGAATTCTGAACAAGCCAAAAAAAATGGGAGTGGGTAAAGGGCTAAAATCAGGGAAGATTTTAAATATTTGTCTTATAAACATATAAATCTGTTAGAATAACAGGTTTTGCATTAGTATGTATTTTCTGAAGGATATGAAGTCTCAGACTGGACAGAGGAAGGAGGACAAGGAGACCTGGTGGTGGAATGAGAAAGTACAGGAGAGTATACAGAGGAAGAGGTTGGCAAAGAAGAAGTGGAATTGTCAGAGACATGATAAAAGTAGACAGGAGTACAAGGAGATGAGGCGTATGGTGAAGAGAGAGGTAGCGAAGACTAAGGATAAGGCATATGGTGAGTATGAAAGGTTGGACACTAATGAGGGAGAAAAGGACCTGTACCAATTGGCTAGACAGAGGGTCTGAGCTGGGAAAGATGTGCAGCAGGTTAGGGTGATAAAGGATAACAAGAGAAATGTACTCACAAGTGAGGAGAGTGTGTTAAATAGATGGAAAGAGTGCTTTCAGGGGCTGATGAATGAAGAGAATGAGAGAAAGAGAAGGTTGGATGATGTGGGCATAGTAAATCAGGAAGTGCAACAGATTACCAAGGAGGAAGTAAGGACTGATATGAAGAGGATGAAGAATGGAAAGGCTGTTGGTCCAGATGGCATACCTGTGGAAGCATGGAGGTGTTTAGGAGAGATGGCAGTGGGGTTTTTAACCAGCTTGTTTAACTAAATCTTGGAAAGTGAGAGAATGCCTGAAGAGTGGAGAAGAAGTGTATTGATACCAATTTTTAAGAATAAGGGTGATGTGCAGAGCTGTAGTAACTACAGAGGGATAAAACTGATCAGTCACAACATGAAGTTATGGGAAAGAGTTAAGATGGGAGGTGATAATTAGTGAGCAACAGTATGGTTTTATGCCAGGAAAGAGCACCACAGATGTGATGTTTACTCTGAGAGTGTGGCTGGAGAAGTATAGAGAAGGTTAGAAGGAGTTGCATTGTGTCTTTGTGGACTTAGAGAAAGCATATGACAGGGTGCCTAGAGAGGAGTTAGGGTATTGTATGAGGAGGTAGTTAGTGGCAGAAAAGTATGTAAGAGTGGTACAGGATTTGTACAAGGACAGTGGTGAGGTCTGTGATAGGAGTGATGGATGCATTCAAGGTGGTGGCGGGATTATATCAAGGATCAGCTCAGAGCCCTTTCTTATTTGCAGTGGTGATGGACAGGTTGACAGATGAGATCAGACAGAAGTTCCCGTGGACTACGATGTTTGTGGATGACATTGTGATTTGTAGTGAGAATAGGGAACAGGTTGAGGAGAACCTGGAGAGGTGGAGATATGCTCTAGAGAGGACAGGAATGAAGGTCAGCAGGACTAAGACAGAATATATATGTGTGAATGAGAGGGAGGACAGAGGAATGGTGAGGATGCAGCGAGTAGAGTTACTGAAGGTGGATAAGTTTAAATTCTTGGGTTCAACAGTTCAAACTAATGGTGAGTGTGAAAGAGAGGTGAATAAGAGAGAGTGCAGGCAGGGTGGAGTGGGTGGAGAAGAGTGTCATGAATGATTTGTGATAGACGAGTACCAGTAAGAGTGAAAGGGAGATCTACAAGATGGTAGTTAAGTCCAGCTATGTTATATGGGTTGGAGATGGTGGCAGGGGTGAAAAGATAGGAGACAGAGCTAGAGGTGGCAGAGTTAAAGATGTTAAGATTTGCACTGGATGTGACGAGGATGGACAGGATTAGAAATGAATATATTAAAGGGTCAGCGCAGGTTGGACAATTTGGAGACCAAGCTACAGAGGTGAGATTGCACTGGTTTGGACATGTGCTGAGGAGGGATGCTGGGTATATTGGGAGAAGGATGTTAAGGATGGAGCTGCCAGGTAAGAGGAAAAGTGGATGGTCTAAGATAAGGTTTATGGGTGTGGTGAGAGAGGACGTGCAGGTAATTGATGTGACAGAGCAAGATGCAAAGGACAGGAAGAAATGGAAACAGATAATCTGCCATGGCAACCTCTAATGGGAGCAGCTGAAAGAAAAAGAAGATGATGTCTCAGACTCAAATCTTTCTTTAATTAGTGAGCACAATCATCAGTAGTTTGCCAGAAAATCATAGATTTTATGAGAAACAGTGGGTGAGAAACACACCAAAAACATGAAACAATAATGTGGGCATTCTGAAAAAGTCTAGAGAGTTGAGAGGTATGATATGGAGTGATTATACAAGGGATAGGGCAAAAATATGAGACAAAACTATGTTCCACAAAATTCTGCACAGTTCATTTGTTTATTGATTGAGTGCTGCTTGTTTACCATATAAGAAGGCTGGTCTATCGACTCTTTTCAAACACAACCCAGGATCAATAAGAGTAAAGACAACACTTTAAAAAAGTATAATAAGACATTAAATTCATTTACACACTTTGTGCCATTGACAGGTATGTTTTACAAGTGAAGTTTAATTTCCACATGTTAGTGCAGAACTGCATGGTTATTGCCTTTTACCGATTAAGTACCATAATACTCTTTAGCTCTTCTGGCTAATAGTCTGCTTTAGGCAGAATTTTCCGCAAAGGTACATTTCACTGGTGCTAGACTGGCTTGCAATGTAGTAATCATTTTGCTATATTTAAGTATTTATTTATTCATTCAATTGCATCCACTTTATGCTGTTTCAGGATCATTATGGGTAAAGCCAGAGATGTCCTGATAATCTAAAACAGTGAACTATAAAACTATCTTAGATTCACAGATATTCCAAGCCCAATGAATCTTATGACCATTCACGCCTTGCCATACCTTCCCTCAGGCAGCACCTTATCTTTCTAGGAGGGTCATACTGATACAACCAAGATTAAATTTGCAGATACATATCCAGTTACCAGTTTATATTTAAAGTAAGATAGTGAATCACTCTGCTTAACATGTAGGGGAGGTTTATTCCAAGGGTTTGTGAGGTGCGAACTTATAGGCATGCATTTCCACTGTGCTATATTTATTTGTTGGTGAAGGTTTAGGTTCCTGGTTCTAATACTGGTGAAGATGTTGGACTTGTTGAGAAACGGGAGGCCCAGGGCACCTGGGTCTCTAATGGCGCAGTAAAGCAAGACAGCTTTTTCTCTCCAAAGTCTGTAAGACACTGAATAAAAGGAGAGAGTTTCCAGCTTCTCTTGATAGCCCAGGGAGTTTAGGCCTGCGATTTTATTGGTTAGGAACCTTTGGGGTCTTTCTGTGTGATATTTTTAGTGAGATACATTGCAAAGGTGGGTGTTGTACTTGATAACTGGCCTGATAAATGCTGAGTATAAAGGAATGATTGCCTGTTTAGACTGTGATGATATTCCCTTGGCAGTTGGATGGATTAAATAAAAAGAACTTTCTCACAACTGTTGTCACATGATGGTCAAATGTTAAGGAGCTATCTGCCCAACTTCTTAGGTCACTGACCAAAGTTTAATGTTGTAGTGGGGTGTTGACTATACAGCATTATGAGGGGATGAGTTGTAAACCAAAACTGACACTACATTTTTTACCATTTAGTTTGACCTTATTTTTAGAACACCAAGGGTTTACTTAGGAGAGATCATTCTAGAGAGTTTGGGAATCACTGGGTGACTTAACAACAGACTCCAGTTTGTAGTTATCTGTAAAACTGAAGTGTCAGAGATTTGGCTCTCCACTTGAGATCTGAGAAATAAGTGCAAAAAGCAAGAGGTCACAGCACTGGGCCCTGAGAGATACCATTGGTCCCTTTCATACATACTGATAAGGTATCTGCAATTTGCACTGTGAAGGCTATGTCTTTCGGCCAGCTTGTTATCCATCTTACCACATATGGGTCAATCAGCTTTTGTATGATGCCAGCATGTGGAATAGTGTTGAAGATGTTCAGCACGTCAAGATACATCACAATGGCCACCATTTACAGCCTCAGTTATTCTTTTGAAGAAGTTTACCAGATTAGCTAGATAGGATCTACACTTCACAATGCCAAACTGTTGGGGGTTAAGTCAACCAAGAGTCTTGATATCACAGTTTGTGAGTTTAGTTAAGATGCACCCAATGGTTTTGCAGATGAGGCGTGTAAGGCTGGCAAGCGTTTAACTATCCAGTTCAGTTGTAAGGTGACCCTTATTAAGGGCTATCACCACTGCAATGCACCACTCATCAAGGAAAAAGCCAGTAGCTAGACATAAGTTAAACAGCTTGAGGAGTGTCTGCAAGAACATGTTTGGCACTATTATGCAACCAGGTATATGATACGTAAAGTGAATAAAAATACAATCAAAACGATTGTTGTATACCAGAAATCTGACTAAGCCAAGCATATTGCATGATTTTATTTTCTTATCCAGATGTTTCAGTGTTATGAAATTGTATTATGGAGATTAACAGCCCTTGTGAATAAGTTGTGTGATGCACTTAAATGAAGCAGTCTCTGGCAGAACTGAATATTTTGACTACGGCTTTTGGTGAAATGAAACCCTTAGAAAAGGACTTCATGGGTCCCATTCTGTCTACTGTCCCCCTCTGGTGTGTCTCCTATTTCCTCTCTATCCTGGCCTTGCCAAACCATTTAGATTACTGTTTTTCTTGTTTTCTCATAGTTTGCTGTACTCTTCAGATTTTTCATACATTGTTCAATATAGTTTAACTGTCCACAATAACACTATAATGAAAGAGAAGGAAACAATCTTATTAAGCCAGAGGCCTCAGCCTCACCCCCTCCCTTGAAGCCATTGGGTTCTACATGCTCATGAGTTGTGCATACTGCCAAGATCTAGATATTCTGTGACACATTTTATGCTTTATTTTTGAAAGATAATGACTTGTAGTGTATGGATCATTGTAATTATCTCTGAATATGGGGAAAACAAGCACTAACATTGGAAAGATTCTTAAACTTTTATTAAGTACCTCTTACTACTGTTAGGCTCTAGTCACAAACATTAGAACATTAGGAGCAATCTGCAGTCATCACAAATGAGCAGTGGGAAGCTGTTAAACACTTCATTTAGACTTTTTCTTAAAGTCCGACTAAAGTGTTTAACAGTGTGAATAGTATGCTTAACATCTTCCCACTGCTCTTCTGTGGTGGCTGCTCTCTGTGTGGCAACACTAAATGTGTTACAGCACTACAGCACTTCCTTCTCTACCTTTTGAATATATGCTTGCTGGATTATATATCGTGCATTTGCAACTTTAGCTTCATTTGTAGGCTTCTGAGGAATTTCTGTGTTGTCATTCCAAATGTAACTCATATTTACACTAAATGCATCTTGTGTCATGCATAGGTTTCTGTTATGTTAGTAGACAGCCAAAAACTGACCTTTTAGGTTTCTAAGTGCCCTTTTTTCTTCCACCCCACAGCCTTCAGCAGCACCCCCACTAACTTAAGGATACCAAGTCGGAAGCTGCATAGTACCAAAAAAAAAGGAAACTACATCTGTCTTCTACACTTGTACTTCCACTAGGTCTGCTTGAAATGCATTTCTTTCATTCACTTTAAATTAAAAATAAATGCACTGAACAGAGTACACATTAACAAACCATGGGTGACCTATATATAATTACTGAGAAAGAGATTGAGAGAGATATACACTCACACATACTTGAGATACACACACACACACACACACACACACACACACACACACACACACACACACACACACACACACACACACACATCATACCTCTCAAATGTCTCTGATTTTCAGGGACGTCCCTGATTTTGACTCAAATTTTAGGTCTGACCCTCTTAATCCCTCCCAAAACTAGTGACTTAAAAAAAAAGTGGATAATTACTCTTAATAAATAATGACAGTAATTAGATATGAACTTCTTTTATTTTAGAAAATGGATATTAATTCACATTTTCTTATTCTGTCATTGGATTCATCATTCTGTTGAGATTTGTCCCTGATTGGTTGAGAGCTATTTTACACACACACACACACACACACACACACACACACACACACACACACACACACACACACACACACACACACATCACGCTTTTTCGACTGACATGAGATTTTTGCAACTAAACCATCTAAACTTTTAATAAATCAGAAACTCAGAACAAAGAATTTTGCCAAACACTTGAAGTGGGAGAAAACTCCCCACCCTCACTCTCTGTATCACACAAAAGCAGAGAACAGTGCAAAGTAAAAAACAATAATAAAACTTAAGTTTCTCTTCTTTGAGTGCCTTATCTATATTTGTTTACTGTTCTTTAGAACTGTTATTTGGGTAGAGTTTGAAGTCAGTCTAAAGAATGAAGTTGAGTGTTTCACCTCTTATGGATATAGGGTGGAGTTGATAGCAATTTTATAGGGATATCTGATGAGAACACTCAGAAATACAGACAGGGCACTGCAAATATTCCTTTGCTCTTTCCATTAAAGGGGTTCACTGTTTTACTGGAGCAGTTGTTAATGACATTTATTTTACTGAGGGAGGGGAAGAATGAGGTGTTTAATGTCCAGAAATGTGATGATTATGTGGAATGTGTTATCATAAGAGGGATGTTGTAGAGATCATAAAATCTACAAATATGGATAAGGAAAACTTCAAGGGAGGAATAAACTGAGCTACAAATATAAATGGAGTGTGGTAGTGTCTGGAGACTGAGTGCATGTTGCTATTTTGGTGTGTGTGTGTGTGTGTGTGTGTGTGTGTGTGTGTGTGTGTGTGTGTGTGTGTGTGTGTGTGTGTGTGTATGAGTATTTGTGTGAAACAGTAAGGTATTAGAGTTTATCATAACAAAATGAATTATGAAAATATCAAGGGAACTTATGAGCTGGAAACAAAGAATTGAGAATAAATCAATGACTCTGGAAGAGCAAACATTTTCACAGGATGGGGCCGAGACAGGGTTGCCAGACATCCCTATTTGGGCGGGACTGTCCTGAGATCAGCAGCCTGATCCCGAGTCCTGCACTGCTGGTTTAAATCCCGGGCAGCCTCCGCTTTGTTTTGCTTTTTTTTTTTTTGATTGGCCCATATATCATACAGCATACGGGCCAATCAAAAATCGCTAAACAAGGAGCTTCTTGTGTTTAATGCGGAACATCGCAGTTCCGCATTAAACAAAAGTAGCTCCGTGTTTAACGATTTTTGATTGGCCTGTATACTGGTATACGGGCCAATCAAAAAATCGCAAAACAGATGTTTTGCATTAAACAGAAGTAGCTCCATGTTTATTTATTTATTTTTGATTGACCCGGGCCAATCAAAATAAAAAATACAAAGCTACTTTTGTTTAATGCGGAACTCTGATGTTCCGCATTAAAGACCTAGCATGGAAGACTTTTTTTTTTTTTTTTTTTTTAGTCTTCACTTTGTCCTTACCTGGCCAGTCGGAAATCTGGCAACCCTGGGCCTAGATCAGACATATCAAAATAAATAAAAGCTGCAAAATTGGTAAAAATGTTTGTATTATACAGAAAGTATCCTTAAAGTGCTTAGTAGTTGCAAAACTATGGCAAATGTAATAGAGTAAGCAATAATGATTAGCAGGAATATATCAACAAATACTGAAAAAAACAAGACAGCAGACCTTTTGTTAAAACTACAACAAAAATGGCAGATGTATCTTTTTTTCTTTTTTTTTACAGACATTCAGATATTCAGGCTTGAAACATTCTTCATATCAGTTAATAAGCACATAATAGGTGACAAACCCAGTTTAGTACTGACAGCTGAGTGATTTATTAGCAGGGACACTAATCTGGCAGCATATGCTCAGTGTACTAGAAAATTAAACCAGTGGCAGGGTCAGCAACAGATCAGTACTACAGACATTGTAGTTGGATACAAAAGCTGAACAATGCAATAGAGTGGGCATAGTAGAACAGCAAAGTTCAAACCTCCTCCAAACAATACTAGCTTAGGATGTTAAGAATAGGTGGTTTGTTAGAAGAGTACACAACATTACCATCTGGATGCCTAGATTTAGTAAGGGTAATGAGTACTCTGGCATGTAGGATAGCCAGAAGAGGTGCAGTGCATGTGACACTGAAGAGTTTTTACACTGAACATGCAGAAATGCTACACATAAATATGCATGGTGCAAGAGGCCTTGTGTTTGTATCATGCAAGTAGCAAAAGGCTTTTATTGTAAAAGGCACTCTGACACACTCTTCAAATTGAAATGTTTATGTATACGTATCTGTAAGTAACTTTGTGTGTTACATTTAAAAACACATATATTTGAAAGAAGATGTCTTTTCAAGATAGCTCTTGAGTAAGAGATGTGGAGGATGTTAAGGAAACGAGGTCTTGCAGAATTTATAACTACTTAATTTTTTTTTCTTTGCACTGCTACTTGCTCCCTTACTGACAGTATTGTCTCATTTATCACTTGCATATTTGTTTTCTTATGTGATCTTAACTCAATCACACTGAATGTTTTCAACCTGCTGCTCTTTTCTAAACTTTTTTGGTCTAAAAGTCATCAGGTGAATTGTGCTTTTGTGATTTAGGGTTGATTCGATGGAAGTGTTTTTGCCAAACTAAAACAATCTTTTACAATGACTCTCAAAAGGGCTACTCTTGGAAAACTAAAGGAAAAAAAGGAAAAAAAAAATAGTCAAAACTGAAAACTCCAAGTCTCAGAGGGAAAGAAAACTATATAACAGAAAGCCATGAGACTGCAATCTCTCCATGAGTTGAAGGAGATAATCAAACTATTTGAAAAAGCACTTATGAAGCTACAGCTGGCATCCTTCCAAATAATGAATGCTATGTCCTGCTTTACAAAATATTTGGAAGATCAGAATCCAAGATTTCAGATCTAATAGACATACTTCAGTCCTATTGTGTTTCACTTTATGCTATTGCTAAAGATTTAAAACCGCAGCAAGAAAAACAAATGATTGCCTTGGAAATCTGTAGTAAAGGGAATGACTTTAGCATCCGAAATCTAAGAGAGGTTATTCCTGCTGCTTTTCCAATTTTAAATATATAAGACCTATTTCTTTGAAATTGTTAACCATTCAAATCCACAGGATCATTTTTTGTTGAGAGTGCTAATTCAACTTTTTTTCTTTCATCCTTTTTTGTCCATCTAATTTATACAATATTATTACAATAAATCCAAGCCAAAAATAGCGAAAGAGGCAACCATGTAACGTGTAGTATTCCAGTCTCAGATGTAAAAAACGTATTTTATTAGTGCACAGAGGTAAGCGCTTTCACAAATTGCTTCATCAGGCCATCAAACTGTTGCCCATTAAAAATGTACAGTTTTATACCCATCACATGATATTAAGATAATCAACCAATTAACACTTAAAGAGGCAAGACTCAATAAAGACATACAAAACTAACTTCCACAAGACTGCATCTACAGTTGCTAAAAAATATATATATTAATACAACTACATTTAATTTAGAACAATAATAAAAATAACGAAATTAAAAATCTGATATTAAATATGCAAGTACATGTGCAATATATAAAACAAAATAACTGCACTCTTCACAGCAGTGTTGTCAGACATATAAAATAGACGAATTATAAAACTTGAGACCTAGACAATGAGGTAGAACGAGTATATATCTGCATAATACAACTACATCCACAATACAAAAATCAAAATACATATGAACTAACAAACCTACAATCCTGTAAAAATAGGGATACAATATCTAATGCTTCTTATCTTGAAACAATTATATGAACATAATTCACTGAAGCAGAAGGTGTCCTCAAATGCCACACTGAGCAATTGCCTATAAATACATAGGAAGTTGGCAGAATAAATTCTAGGTAAATTGTCAAGCTAACACTAAATACATAAAAAACAAAAATATATAATAAACTTTCTTATTTAACCATAAGACCTCTAGGTTTCAAAGCAGGTTTAAGCGAGGCCCTCTCAATGAGGCCTCTCCCTCTATCTCTTCTCAGTCTTAATATCCAGTTTGTTTCCTTCTTTTCAGTATCATTCCTTATACTGCCTTCCCTAATGGTTGGCACCACAATATCAATGACCGTGAAACAAAAAGTATGTGCATTGCCATTGGTCAAGACATGCTTTGCTAAAGCATTATTACTATAGTTAACTCTAATGGCATACAAGTGTTCCCTCATTCTGTTATGAAATACCCTGTTGATTTTACCAACATAGAATGAGGAACATACCTGGCATACAGCCAGATAAACTGCATGTGAGGTACTACAATCAGCAGACAACTTAAATTTAAAAACCTGTCCAGTATCAGGATGTACAAAACTATCACCTGTACTGACAAATTGGCAAAAATTACATCATCCACATGATGTAGTTCCCAAAAATTCATCAGTATCATGCCTTCCATTAGGGTGACATAGCAATCTCTTCAAATTAGGTTTGTTCTTAAATCTGAACATAGGATTATCACCTACAATATTTCTGATCTCAGTATCTGTGGTCAAAATGCACCAAGACGACTGATAATATCTAATATGGGCTTATTGCCAATGGTATAAAACATAGGTATTTTTAGCCTCAAGGGTTGCCTTCTATATGCATTTTCAACTTCAACATGTTCTGAGAAATAGGGTGCTGCTCTACCTTCTCTAAGAGAGTCGATACCCATCAGACTACTCTCTATTTCATCCTTCCTATAACCACGTTTAAGTAACCTATCACTAAATGCACTTAATTCTTGCTTATACCCAGCATCTGTCACATTAAGATGAGAAATTGTCATTCCTTGTCCTTTTATGATGTTCCTGAAAGTGTAGTGGGGGTGCATACTTTGTCTATGTAAAAAAGTGTTTCTGTAACACTTCTTTCTATGGACACCCGTATTAATATAGGTGCTCATCACCCTCTCCACATAGACGTCCAGGTACTCTATCTTGGTAGAAGAGAAATTCAAAGTAAATCTAAGATATTCTGTCATACCATTCATCTGTGTTACAAATATTCCCAAATCATCTGGGCGACCCTCCCAAATGAAAAAATATCGTCCACAAAGCGATGATAGAAACGGACACATCTCTTGAAATAGTCATTCAAAAACAACACTTGTTCCTCCCACAAGGCTAAAAACATGTTGGCATAGCTATTGGCACAAGAAGTGCCCATAGCCACACCATCACGTTGTATGTAGAAAGCCTCTTCAAACAAAAAAATGTTCTTTTCTAGTATAGTTTCTATAAATATAAAGTCCACCTGCTTTTCACTATATTCACTGTGTCTAGTTAGATACTTTTTAATTGACTCCACCCCCAACTCATTCGGAATTATTGTAAACAACGATTGTACATCAGGTGTAGTAAAAAGCATATCCACTTTCATCTCAAAATTATTGGTAAATCTATATAAATCTACAAGGAAATGTTTAGTATCTTTGAGAATAATCTCATTTCGATTCAAGATGGGTCACAGATGTTTTCCACATACAAGGAGAAGGGCTCAGTACACCATCCCCTACCTGAGACAATAGATCTCGGGGGAGGGTTGTACTATCCTTGTGAATTTTTGGCAAATCTTGAATAGCTGGAATCATAGGATACTCTACTGCCAAAAACTTACCTAAGTCTTCGGTTATAACATGACTCTTGATCAGGTCATCCACCATCATAAAAAACCCATATTTAATGGCATCTACTTTCTCTTTACTGATAATACCATAATATTTGGAGTCACTCAACATGTTATTCATGGCTTTACGATAATGATCTGTGTCCATAATGACTAAAGGTCCACCTTTGTCAGCAGGTCGAATAACGATGGTAGAATTTGTCTATTTTATATGCCTGATAACACTGCTGTGAAGTGTGCAGTTATTTTGTTTTATAGATTGCACATGTACTTGCATATTTTATATCAGCTTTTTAATTTCATTATTTTTATTATTGTTCTAAATTAAATGTAGTTGTATCAGTATATATATTGTTTTGCAACTGTAGATAATAAATGGTAAAAGAACAAGACAATACTCAATAACTCAATCCCGTGACATCAGAGTTCAAAATCACAGGAAATATTGTAAAACAACATTGCAGGACAGTCTCAAATAAATACAGAAAACATCTAAATTAATCTTTACTATATTTCTATCTATATCTAAGGAGAGTTATTATGCCCTAAGAACTTACTTACAGACAGGCAAATGCAGATGTTGATGATGAGTAGATGTTCTTGCTCGGTTCAAGACAAAATACAAAATGCCCAGTCTCTCTCTGAGAGAGTTCTTAAATTAATATCACATTTTACTCTGGGTTAGCCTGGATGACATCACTTTTTGTCACCTGACTTCTGTTCCCAGGCTAAATAGAAACTTAACAGAATTTTAACATCACTGTGTTAAAAATGCATATCTCCCAGAGCTCTGCAGCTGCTAGGAAGTCATAAAGCAATAAAACACTTTTTACATTTTAAATGTTGTAACTACTTCTCTCCAAGACAACAGAAAATAACTTCTAGCTCTAGACATCCTATCTCCTTGTTGCATTTGAACTAACTTTTATAGCACATTGTAAAGCACTTAATTTCAACTTATTTTCTTGAAGTTTTATAAGTTAATCTTCTATGTTCCAGCAGGTTATGCTGTGGTTACATCCTTGAAGCTCAGGACATAATATACAGTTCTGTATAAATCATACCAATATTCGCAAATGGCATACAATTATTTACAAAACTCCAGATAGCTGCGCTGGCAGCATAACATCCCCCTAAAAACTCAAGCCAGTTTCAAGTGACCCTTGAGAGATGTTGCTTGAGAGGGTATAGCCTATCTGGGAATACCTTACCTAATTCCCTGTCTTGGGAGTCCATCTGCATTGGCATTGCTAACCCCACTATGGTGCTGCACTGTCATATCATATGCTTGCAACCCTAGGCTCCACCTTCATAATTTGGCATTTTGCTGGTGGGCTTATTGTAGCCATGTTAAGAGATTGTGGTCTGTAACTACAGTGAATTTCCTTCCATACAGATAAGGCTGAAGTTTCTGTAGTGCCCACACTATGGCTAGGCATTCCTTTTTTACAGCTGCATAGCATTCCTCCCTGTGTTGGAGTCTGCAACTGAGATATACCACTGGGTGCTCTTCTCCCTGAAACCTGGCTAAGTACAGCCCCCACCCAATGATTTGAGGTATCCACCTACACAACAACTTATTTGCTGTAATCTGGACTGGCTAACACAGGGGGGTCCTCCTAAAACTTTTTTAAGCTTCTGGAATGCCTGCTTACATGCTAGGGTCCACACTTCCTTATCTGGCTTGTTTTTCCTTATCAGGTCTGTCAGGGGAGCAGCTATGGTACTATAATTGGGGGCATACTTTCTGTAGTACCCTGCTGTCCCTAAGAATACCTTCACCGTTTTTTTGTTAACGGGGCAGGCCATGCCTAAATAGCTTTCACTTTGGCAGGTTTTAGCCTGGTCTTACCACTCCCCACTCTAGGTCCAAGGTAGGAGACCTCTGCCATACCCACTTGACATTTTCTGGGCTTATTGGTCAACTCTGCCCTCTGAAGTCTCCCCAGCACCTCCCTGACATACTGAAGGTGCTCTTGCCAGGAATGGCTGTAGATGGCAATATCATCTAGGTAATCTAGGGCAAAATCTCCTGGTAGGATATGCTCTACAAGCCTCTGGAAAGTCACTGGGGCATTTTTCATCCCAAAGGGCATCTTCGTGAACTCAGACAAGCCAAAAGGAGTCACAAACGCTGACCACTCTCTAGCACTGGGAGTCAAGGGCACCTGCCAATAACCCTTGGTAAGATCAATAGTGATAAGATACTTAGACCCACCCATCTGCTCTAGGGTTTCATCTGGCTTAGGCATGGGGTAAGCATCTGACTCTGTGTGACTATTGCATTTCCTGTAGTCCACTCAGAACTTGGTGCTGCCATCCTTCTTTGGTACCAGCACCATTGGGAAGGCCCAAGGACTGCTAGACTCCTAAATGACCCCTAGTTTCAACATTTCCTGTATCTCCTCCCTCAGAGTCAGTTTGACTCTCTCAGGCACCCTATGAGGGGCCTGCTTAAAAGGCCTTTGGGGTTCCTGTATCCACATGGTACTGCACCAGGTGAGTGCATCCTGGTTTCCCAGTGAACATGTCCCCAAACACCTGTAACACTGATCAGATTTCTCAAACCTGGGTAGGGGATAACTGCTGGGACATTGCTATCCCTTACATTGAGGTGTCAGTCCTAGCCTCACTGAGGAGATCAGTCACCAGATCCCCCTCATACTCCTCCAGCTATCCACTGCAAATACTCAGCACAAGGGCCTCCCTATCATGTTAAGGTTTCATTATATTAACATGGTACAATTTGTCCCCCTGCCTCCTGCCTATCCGTTCTACCATGTAGTTAACAGCACTGACCTTCCTTACCACCTTCTAGGTTCCCTCCCAGGTTGCCTGCAGTTGGTTGTGTCTGACAGGATTGAGAGCCATTACCTGCTGCCTTACAGCATAATCAATAGCTTGAGCATTCCTGTCATACTGGACCTTTCTCTACTGTTGGGCTTCTTCCAGGTTCTCCTGAGCCAAGCCAATGAGTTTCCTGAGCCTTGTCCTGAGGTTTAGGACATATGCCACAACAGACTCCTTGTGGGATTCACAGTCACCCTCTTACTCATCTCAAATCAAATGTAGTGGTCCCCTCACCCTATGCCCATACAGGAACTCAAAGGGTGAAAAACATGTGGATTCCTGGGGCAAATATTTCTCCCACTCCCTCTTAAACTGTTCTGCAAATGCCTGTAGCATGGACGTGAGTGTAGAGTTTAAATTCTCAACAAGACCATTAGTCTGAGGATGGTAGGGGGTGGTCTTTTGGTGCATGACCCCACAGTGCTTCCACAGACAAGCCAGCAGGTCTGACATGAAATTGGCACCTCTGTCAGTCAGTATTTCATTTGGGAAACGCACCCTGCTGAAAATCTCTAACAAAGGATTTGCCACCTTTTCCACCTCAATGGAGGACAAAGCCACTGCCTCAGGGTATATTGTAGCATAATCTACCAGCACTAGGATATACCTTTTCCCTGTGGAACTTGGGGTACTAACAGGCCCCACAATATCCATAGCGACCCTCTGAAATAGCTCCTCAATCACAGGCAAAGGCATCAAAGGAGCTTTCACCTTGTCGCCTGCCTTGCCTACCTGTTGGCACTGCTCAAAGGTCCTACAGTACCCTGTTACATCTCTGGAAATCCCATGCCAATAAAAGTTCTGCATAATGTGTATCTTTGTGCATGTTATACCCATATGACCTGCATAGGGAATATCATGGGCTATAGATAGAAGTGCCAGATGGTAGACTCTGGGCACTACCAACTGCTGTATTCTCTCACCCTCTAGCCCTCCTTCATGGATCATGCTCTATACAGTAACCCTTTGTCCCAGTATACAGATTCTCCCTGCCTGTGAGAATCAGGTGCCTCACTAGCTACCTCCTTCAGGCCTTGTAATGTAGAGTCTGAGAGCTGTTCCAGTCTCATATCTCTCTTTGTAACCCTTCCCAGCTCCCCTTACACAGGAAGTCTGGTATACTCTAACAAGAGTGTCTCATTGTCAGCCTGGGTACTACTACTCACCTCTGCCCTTGCAGCCACTCTGTCCAAGGGAACATCAGTACCCACAAGCATCTGTGGCTCACCTTCAGTCTCACTGCTATAGGGTAGCTCCCTCCCTGAAGTAACCACCTCACCAGTCCTAGCTGTAAGTGTGCAGTCTGTCTGGGTCTCTCCCAGGCTACCAGACCCACATGCTTGTCTCCAAGCCTGACTGGGTGTAACTGCATGCACACAGGGTACTGCATTATCAAAATCATTCTCTATCAGGACATCTGCAGGGATATCCTCCAACACACCTAATTGCTTGCTTCCTTTTCTACCCTCCCAATCAAGGTGAACCCTAGACAAAGGTATCTGGAATGGTGTCCCTTCTAAAGCTCTGACTGGAGTAGATTGCCCAAGCAAGTAGTTCTCCTCTTTAACCATTGCAGGCTTTACAATGGTTAGGTCAGAGGCTTTGTCTCTCTTAGCAGTTGCCACTTTCCCATCCATGAAGTTAGGATATAACCTCTTGTGGTAGTTCGGTACCCTTATTGTCTCAAGACAACTTAATGCTGGCATTTTGTCATTCCCACTTACTGGATTTCTCACCTTTTGTTCCCCACCTTGCCTCCATGGACATCTATATGCTACATGGCCCCACTGGTTGCATTTAAAGCATTTAACCCTCGAGCCGGGATGTGCACCTGGAATAGTGGCTTCCCCTGCTACTGGCAGACTCTATTAGGGCAGTCTGGGCTGCCCACTATGGGTTCCCTTAGACCCATGAGCAGCACTGGGTGCCCCTTTCCTGTACAGTCCTGTCGTGCCTGTTAGGTATAGGTCTCCCTTTTTCCCCAACTCATCTGCAGTATTGCACTGTCTATCAGCTAGCCAGATTCTCATGTCCTCAGGCAAAGTGCTAAGGGCTTGTTCCCTCACCAAAAGGTCTGCCAGCCCTTCAAAAGTGGTAACCTGACATCCACTCACCCACCTATGAAAATATGTGCTTAGTTCAGCAATATATTCACACACTTTCATCTGCCTTGCATCTATGCTCACGAATCTTTTTCCTATAAGCGTCAGATGTTAACTTAAAGCATTCTAAAAAACACATTTTGACTGTATTATAATTTAAGCAATTTGTATCAGACAGTTTAGAAATTGCAGTCACAGTTTTAACATGGAGTAAGGGGGTAAGGAACTGTAGCCAGAGCCTTTGGTCAACATTATACTGTTTACATACCCTCTCAAACATATGAATGAAACTATCAAAATTGTCTATCTCTGTAAATTGTGGAAGAAATTTACTGACCTTTGTTGCTTGTGGGATTCAGATACTCCCTTCTCCACTACCTCCATGACTCTGATGAAGAGTCAGCATCTCCTTTTCATGTTGCCTCTGCCTGTCATTCTACTTAGCTTCCAGATGTTGCAGTTTCTCAATTTCCTAAGCCTTCAGACTTTACAGTTTCTCATTTCCTCAGTCTCTAGATGTCTCAGTCTCTCTGCGGCTTCTATTTCCAAACACTTGGCCTCCAGCTCAAGTCTCTTTAACTCCAGATGGATTTTTAAGTCCTCTGTGGAAAGGTTGAGCTGTCCATTTTCTGAGAGTTGCACATCTCCAAGGCCAGTCTGATTGTCCTTCTGGTTGCTACCCTGTGATGCAGCTGTGACTAAAGCTGCAATCATTTCTGCTTTAGTCTGGTTGGCTTGCACCAGTCCTTTAGCCTGGCACATCTTAGCAAACTGGCTCCTTGTCTGCTTGCCATACTCCTCTGCTGACATGCTTGCCTGCTCTCCCTGACTAATTAATCTAACAAAAAAATAACACAATTGTGATATGAACTCCAAATGTTCACTGCATGGCTGATTGAGAGTAAAAACACCTTCAGTGACCACTGTGCACAAGTTACAGGAATTCAATGTACACACCAATACAAGCCAATTAATATATGATGTGGCCATCTCACCAATGTCAGCCAATTAATATGTTATGTGGATATCCCACCAATTAAAAGCTATTTCTAGGTGATGTGTAAGGTTGTTTAGAGAATTGTTGTAACAAGCCGTTTATTTTTAGAGTTGTAGGAAGGTTTGTTACCATAAAAGCATTATGTTTAGCGTAAAAAGTGAGTTTATGCACGGATGTGAACAGGGGTGTGTGTCTGTTCTTAGACACTGTCATTGGGCTGTAACATCAAGCCTATAGGCCATAATGCGAAGGTGTGTCTGATTATGTGATTTTATTGGTTAATGCCAATTTAAAAGATTTTGCTCATTGTAAATGTTTTATCTGAAGAAGTTCCAGTTTTGTAGTGGAACGAAATCCTATGTTGTATAATTAAAGGGATAATCACTCATTTTTGCAGTTGCTTTTGATTTTAAGTCAGTTTATTGGATTACAACCAGACTTTTGCTTATAGGGATTGGTACGTGCTTGCAGTTTGTTCGCTTTTCTGGTTTTTATAGTTTTGTTGCTTTATTTGGGTTTTGGTATGCTAGCTTGGAATCCCCTTCTCCAGTTATGCAGACACCCTTGGAAACTTCCTTGGGTGAATTGACAATTTTAATTCAGCAACTGAATCAAAGGATGGATAAACTGGAACAATTGCCAGTCTTTCAGCAAGCTCCACAATCTTTGCATTTATCCCAGCTTTCCACATACAGTTTCCCTGGTTCATCGTCGCAAATAAAAAATAATGGATCAACTGAGTCTGGTAATCAGCTTTCTCAATTTATAACTTTAGGCACTGATATAAATACTAGGGCAGGAACGAATGTTCACCCTAGTCAACTTAATCAGTCTATTAACTTTCAACCTGGAAACTTTAAAGATTTTTTTAAATGTTCCATCAGATTTAACCAGGATTCAACCATTGTCACCCAAGGCCTGTGTGATAAGCTATCAAAATTTGACCGGTGTCTTCTTAAAATTAAAAAGTTACAGATGGACTCTGAGTATTTCAGAGAATGCATCAAAAGACATATTGTGGTGAAAGGCTTTCGCCTATGGTGCTTTCCCACGGGCCTGGTTGAAAATTCACCATTTCATAAAGAGCTTATTGAACTCTTTGACAAACATGGATTTGAATATATGGACCTAGTAATTAAATTTAACAATAACACTATTGAAACGTTAACTAAGGATAATTTGGTGCTTAATAATTCCATCACTCAAGATTTAGCTTTTGCTGACAATCAGTTTGAATATACCTGGATCCTATGGTCCATAGAAGAACAAATGAGTGTAATAAAATCTAGAAAGATAAAGAAATTGACAAGGGATGTGGAGGCATATAATAATAATACTGCCTATCCAGCCCACCGTGTTCACAGGTATGGTCTAACAGACTAAGAGTTGAGGCCAAAGTTTCTGGTGTCCATCAAGGAAATAATGATTGGTATGAGGAAAATCCCAATGAAAATGATATAGAGAATGGTGATAATGATTTTTTTAGGGAATCCACAGGCTTCTCCCCCAAGGCAGTTGGAGTGCTTGAAGAATCAGAACCCTCAGAGCAAAGCACAGCCAATGTATCCATCAAGGGATGTGCAGTGCACCAGAGGGTCTTGGAGAAATCGTCGAGGCTATGGCCCACAGAATTGGAGGGGGAAGAATCGGACCAAATAGGTCCTGAGTTACAAGTTCCAGATGGGATTCTGCCAACATTATGTATTTCCACTAATACCAAAGGTGACTTTAAAGTTTATAACTATTCAAAGTTTATAACTATTCATCTTTGGAGATTTCTATGGAAATGTGTGACTTTTTTTTCAAAGGATGGACTTTTGTTCCCTCTAAATGGATGAATTATGTTCAAACATTGACAGACTTGAGACTTTATGTTCGTAAGTTAAATTTACACTTACTATTTTTGAACAAAGTCTATGCAGGTAATCCATTAAGAATTTCTAGCACATACAACCCACCTCTCCATCCTGCTTTAACCCTCTTTCAAAATATGTGTGAGCTTGATATTAGGGCAGTATTTAATAGTAAGAAAAAAATTATTTCAGGACAACCTTAATATTAACGAAAGCGGTGTCTTTGAAATTTTGAAAAATAATCCACACGTGCAGTTTATTAAGCCAGATAAAGGGGGGGGGCTCATGGTACTAGATCAATGTGACTATGTTAAGAAAATGAAAAGTCTTCTCAATTCAGATTCCTATCAAAAAAGTTCAATCAATGAAATGAACATGTTGCATGGCAGGATTTGTAGTCATATCTATGATTTGTTCCTTGAAGGATCAATTGTTATTCATCAATACAATTTTTTAAATGTGGATTTTCCTATAACACCTACTATATTCAGTCTGCCTAAATTGCATAAGGATGTACACCAACCCCCTATGTGTCCTATTGTAGATGCTAGGAGATCTATCACACAACCCTTAGTTACATTTTTAGACTTAGAATTGAAGAATATTGTGTATGCTGAACCTTATGTTTGTATAGACTCTTGGGACTTTCTTAAATGCTTGAATGATCTCTCCTACAACAAAAATTGGATGTATATTACAATTGATATTAAAGACTTGTACACTATAATTCCACATTCTGTAGGGGAAGAATGGTTTAGGGAGTTTCTATTCCAGAAAGGTCTTTCACAAAACTGTATTAATACCTATGAACTCTTGCTGGATTTGGCATTAAAATCTAATTTTATTGTATTTGAGAAAGAAATTTATCTACAGTGAGATGGTATTGCTACGGGTTCAGCATGCGATGGGCTTTATGCCAACATTGTTATGCTAATGTGGGAATATAAATATCTGTTAACTTCCCCATATTTTTCTTTCTGTGATCTATATATCAGATACCAGGATGACATCTTTATTCTTTGGTCTGGCAATACCAATAAAATTGATTCCTTTATTTATTACATTAATAATACTACCAGTTTTCTCATATTCACTCATGCAGTTGATTTTGTACAGATCTCCTATTTGGATGTGTTACAGATGCTACCAATCATAGACTAATGGCTAAGATATATTGCAAGCACACCTACTTGAATTCTTTTCTTCACTTTCATAGTAACCATCCGTTATTTCAAAAATGGGCTATTGTTAAAGAGTAGCTAGTTAGAGCTGCCCGTATGGTTACAGATTGGTTCCATTTTGTTGAAGAGTGTGAGCTTTTGAAAGTAATGTTTTTAAATCAAGGATATTCTGAGTCATTTATTACTGGACTTATAGCAGAGGTAAAAGAAAAAAGATCTAAGGGTCATTTTCAACCTCTTTTGAATAATGTTCCTTCTAGTAATTGTATGGTGAGCTCACCTATAAATTTGAACACAGAAAGTGAATTAAATTTATCATTGTCTGTTACTGGTAGTTATAGTGAGCCCATGGGTAGACCTGGTGCAAACATGTGTGCCAATGCCTTTACTACATCCTTTAGTGAGGATAGCTATGCCATTAGAAGTATTTTTATGAAAAATTGGAATGTGCTAATGAATGATTCTGGTGTTAGAGTGAGAATAGGTGATAAACCTATAATAGTTTTTAAAAGAGGTTTTAATTTGAAAAATATTTTTGAACATTCTAAATTCCTTTCTAGCAAAGGGCATATGACAAAGTGTGGAGTTTGTGTCTTTTGTAAACATGTTTTAGCAGTAAGTCAAGTAAATGTTAACCATCAGGCCATTCAAATTTTTGGAAAACCATGTTGTAACACTAAAAGGGTTGTTTATTGTGCTATCTGCTTGGTCTGCCCATGTTTTTATGTAGGCAAGACTGAGCGGAAACTTAAAAAATGGATTAGAGAGCATTTATTTGATATTCGCACCAGTAAAATAACAAATGCTATTTTTAGGCATATTAACAACCATAAAGATCATTCTTTTAAATTTGTTGTGTTACAAACATTATCTGAATCAGACAGAGGTGGTGCTTGGCCACTGCTTCTTGATAAAGCTGAATTATCTTGGCAACTTTGGCTGGATGCTCATTACTGGCCAGGCTTAAATGAAGCTGCATCAGTTTTATGTTTGCTTAAATTAAAAGCTATTAAGGTTGTTTAGACAATTGTTGTAGCAAGCCTTTTATTTTTAGAGTTATAGGTAGGTTTGTTTCCATAAAAGCATCATGTTTAGCATAAAAAGTGTGTTTATGCACAGACGTGAACAGGGATGTGCGTCTGTTCTTAGACACTGTCATTGGGCTATAACATCAATCCTATTGGCCATAATGCAAAGGTGTGTCTGATTATGTGATTTTATTAGTTAGTGTCGTTTTAAAAGATGTTGTTGTTTGTAAATGTTTTATCTGAAGAAGTTCCAGTTTTGTGGTAGGACGAAATCCTGTGTTGTTTAATTAAAAGCATAATAATTTATTGTTGCAGTTGCTTTTGATTGTAAGTCAATTTATTGAATTACAACTGGAATTGTGCTTATAGGGATTGGTACGTGCTTGCACTTTGTTCACTTTTCTGGTTTTTATCGTTTTTGTTGTTTTTCTTTATATCCCCCTACTGCCACCAATTAATATGTCATGCCCCTGCACTGGCCCATTAATAAAGGAACCTCGATCCTTACCACTGGCAACAGTGAAGGATGTGCAAATTGGGAGGATGACAAGTACACACACAGTTAAGTACAATTTCCCTTAAGAGCATGCACAAAACACAGTCAGTCTGGGGATGGTTTCTCCCTCTTTCTGCAAATCCCCAGTAACACTCCCCACTGGCACAGGGTTAAGATTTCAGCTGAGCATTCAAGCCAAGACCTCCAGCACCCTCTCTGTCCAACCAGTGCTTCATGCCCCTGCCCAAATAGCTGACACACAAACACTTTCAGATTTGATTTATATACAAACACACAGCTGGGAAAGGCTGGCATAGGTTTACTAGCTCTGCTCCCTTATGACCAGACTATAAGGTAGCTCCAGCTGGCACCAGCCAACTCTTTGTCAGCTACTATAAAGCCCTTAACAGAAGGTGTCTAATCCTACTGTGTAATGTTACTAGTAATCCAAATGGTAGTTTTGACCAAGTGCCAGGCTATTAGGAATGGCCTGCACAGTGTTAACAAATACATATGCAGGTACTCTAAGAGCTTAAATATATCTCACAAATATCAGCCACAAAGCTAGGTTTAAATATATTTAATAATAAATAATAAAAGAAAGACAATGCTCTGTAACTCAACACAGTGACTTCAGAGTCCAAAATCACATGTAATATTGTAAAACAACATTGCAGGACAGTCTCAAATAAATACATAAAGGATCTAAACTAATCATTACTATATTTCTGTCTATGTATAAGAAGAGTTACTATGCCCTAAGAACTTACTTACAGACAGGCAAATGCAGATGTTAAGAATGAGTGGATGTTCTTGCTCGGTCCAAAATAAAATACAAAATGCCCAGTCTCTCTTTGAGAGAGTTTTAAAATTAATATCACATTTTACTCTGGGTTAGCATGGATGACATCACTTTTTGTCACCTGACTTCAGTTCCCAGGCTAAACAGAAATTTAACAGAATTTTAATATCTGTAGTAAAAATGCATATCTCTCAAAACTGTGCCGCTGCTAGTAAGTCATAAAGCAATAAAACACTTTTTACATTTTAAACCTAGTAACTACTTCTCTCCAAGACAATAGAAAAAACTTCTAGCTCTAGACATACTGTCTCCTTGCTGCATTGAAACTATTATAGCAAATTGTAAAGCATCTAATTTCAACTTATTTTCTTGAAGTTTTGTAAGTTACTATTCTATGTTCCTGCAGGGTATGCTGTAGTTACATTATTGAAGCTTAGTACATAATATACACTTCTGTATAAATCACACCAATATTCACAAATGACATTGAATTATTTACAAAATTACAGATAGCTAGGCTGGCAGCATAACAGCATGTTTCTTTTCTTCAGTGATTTATTTGACAGTTATGTTTTGCATCCCTGAGATGTTATTGATTATGAATCATGTGTAGCAATTTACAGATTTGTCTACATAGTAGTGTGCCCTTCTCTTAGAATCACAACAAACAATCAAACAGGACTAGGGAGGAAAATAAGAAGCCAAGCCAAAATATTATTTCTTTGTGCTGTTTTCTAGTGAGAACAGTCACAAGATACAGAGTAAGAGATATATATTGTGCTGTTTAAAACAAAGTGAATATTGAAACATGCATTTCAAAGCAGTTATATAGTTTCTAGTTCAAATAATGCTACTATTGTTCATTTATTTTATTTTAATTTTGTTGATCAGTTTTGCCCACTGGAATGACCTTATGTTATTGGAAATTGAATTCATATTGACTAAGGGAAACTTACATGGACACTTGGGCAATTTCTATAATTCTTTACTGTATCTGATAAAACTGTGTTTAGAAATGACAATGTGACCTAACTACAGAATTATTTCATTTTATTTATGTTATTATCTCATCTGTAATTGATTTCAGGAATAACTGTTTATGTTTTTAAGAATTTCTTTTAGATGTGCCATGCAAAATGGGGAAAAGGGGTTAAAGGTAGATGGGTGAACAGGAACCCACCATCTGTTTTCCAGCCTTGCAGGTCATGTCTTCAGACTTCTAGCCCCACCATAAAAGGCATTCTGATCCCTCCATTGAGCTCACATATTCTGTCACTTAGTCAGCCTGGAATACTCATATTCCCCAAGGTTTCTCACCTAATTCTCTAGGATGAAGTAAGGTGAGATGATGGCCAGCACCAACACCATAAACCTAAGAGGACCAATAACAGAAACTTCCTGAAACAGATAGTGCATGCTCCAACCAGAGGATGAAACATACTGGACCTGCAAAATCACCAACATGGAAGAATGTTGTACCCCCCATTTATGTCCTCACTAGTGAGGTCAGATCACAAAGCTGTCTCATTTAAAATAAAAATCAACCTGAAAAATCCAGCTAAATCAGTAACAGTTGGGAACCATTCAAAGGCAAACTACATCCTATTAAGTGACAGTTTGTCAAAATTAAAGGATCCCCTTAAACCTAAGACCAAAGATTCCTATGCAGAATTAATATGAAAGTGTAAACAAAAACTGTCAAACAACACACATGTAACAGCAGAAAGGCTGATGTAAAGAAATGTTAATAACTTCACCACTAAGAGCTTTTGCCTTAGCCAATATTTCATCAGTGTGTAAAAACTGGTGAAATCATCACAGTTGTTAAATAATTCAAGGCTAAGGCTACCAATCAGATCTTATAAGCAATTAAAAACATTTACAAGTAATTAGTCCTTAAAGCTAAATGATCAAGTAATGAATTACTCAACAAAATACAAAATACACCCATAACCACTTACTAAAAGATTGATCTCCAGAAAATATATAATAATAATAATAATAATAATAATAATAATAATAATAATAATAATTACAATAATAATAATAATAATAATAATAATATACACTCTATATGGTGTATATCATAATAAATAAAAAGCAATTCATTATGAACACACTGAAAAATCACAATAATATGCTTAACCTCATATCATATCATGTCATATCATACAATATCATATCATATTGTTGCATGTTGTTGCCTTATCCTTTAAAACACATGCAGAATTATTCACGGAATCCCTATAAAAACATTTGAATGGCTGCATAGAGGCTGCTGTAGCTACCAGAAATGAAACTAAAACAAACACTAAAACTCCACTGGTGGACTCTTCACCTAAACAGAGTATATAATACTCTGCTACACTTTGCTGTAAGGGAAAGGTTAGTTTTCTTTTTATTTGTTGTATTACTTCAATGCCTTTTTCTATTTTGAATACTGTTATTTGTTTTATTTACCTTGTGTTTTACTTGTATTGTGCTTTTAACTGCATATTAAAACTTGAAAAGAGACCACAGCTCTGTCTCTTGTGAGTCAGACAGAAATTAGTACAGGTCAACAGAACAGGTCAGTTAAGGTTAATCATCTGTGAACTGAGAGGGTAGAGCTAGGAAATAAAGTGTCTATTTAAGGGGTAAAATAAAACATTTCAGAGCTTTGCTAGAAAGGCTCACCCAGACACTGCTACACTTTGCTGTGAGGGAAAGGTTAGTGTGCTTTTTATTTGTTGTATTACTTTATTGCCTTTTTCTATTTTGAATACTGTGATTTGTTTTATTTACCTTGTGCTTTACTTGTTCTGCTTATAACTGCATATTAAAATTTGAAAAGAGACCACAGCTCTGTCTCTTGTGAGTCAGACAGAAATTTTTTCCCCACACTCCCACCCGGTTACTATAGTGTACTTGAACACTACTGTCTTTCTAGTTGCCCTCCCCTTATGCTATTTTGACTATATATCTCACTTCCTCTCTGTTTTTACTTGCTTGTGTGAGTAAGCACAAAATTATCATTTTGTGAAATCACTCCCCTTCAACTATTTAAATTTATTGGCCATCCTACTGTATTCCATAGTACCAGAATACAAAAGTGACCACCTCCTTTTAATCTATCTTGCTGTTTTAAAAATAGTCACTCTCCACTAAAACTTAACTTTTTAGACAGGTAAAACTTAAGTTACCTACATTCACATCTAGCTTCTCTAGTGCACACTGCAGTGTTTAGGATAAACCATTTTTTTCATCTTACCTTTAAGCATCCTTGTGACTAGCACTTGCTTTAAAACCTGCTGGAAAGAACTAGGAAGTCTTAAACTGATACAAACACTCAACTCTCCTTGTTAATAAGGAGAAATTAATCATAGGCACTAAACAGCCTATAATTGCAAAGTACCTTGCTAAGGTAAAGGAAAACAGCTGTTGTACTTCACAAAAACAAAGCATCAAACCAGGCATGTCCAAGAGTCAGCTTCCGGTGATTTCTCCTGTCCACCTGGTGAATCTGGGCATACTGGGGCAATACAGCAATTGCCTTATGTACACAGACAACCCTATCCTTCTACCATCCAACACTACATCCGGCGAGAGATGCACTTACATAGCCAAACTGGAAGCAAAGCTCTCTCCACCCAAGATTGTGCGAGACAGTCAAGAAGAGAAGGTTAACACCTGCACTACACCTCAAGCCACACATAACCCTTCTAAACCCACACCACCAACACCCACACATAGCAACACTAAACCCATATTTGTGGAGGCCCTTAACAGTAACCTGCCCAAGAAACAAGGACCTCTGAAGCTGAAACACAAACACCAATCACAACTAAAGTGTCACATAGCTCACAACACCAGTGTGCCACCCAACAACAGCCCCTAAGACAAGACAACGTACCCAATATTTTAGTCATAGGTGACTCTATAGTCAGGCACACTGATATCCCACTCACCAGGTTGAACAAGGAGAAAATTACAGTCAGCTGCCTATCAGGTGCCAGGATCCACCACATAACACATGCACTCAAATCACTACACAAGAAGTACAAATATGACTCTGTCATTGTCAATGATGGAGTGAATGACTTGAGCTGTACCTCCCTGGACTATATGAAAAGAGATATGAAAGAGCTCTTGGATCATGTGGCCCAGGTAGGTATGACCCTAGCCCTGAGTAGCATCCTGCCTTTGCACAGAATGATACCGCAGTATAAGGACAAAATGATTGACTTCACCAATTGGCTAAGCTTCTGGTGTCATTCAAAGGGGATCCAGTATCTGTCTGCCTGGGAAGACATGATCGACAGACTACGATGCTTTGCCAGAGATGGTCTGGACCTGTCGCCACTGGGATTCAGGTTACTGGCTAAGGCTCTTGCCACCCCTATAATGCCTTCTTTAGGCAAAGTTCAAAGGACAAAACTACCACCGTAACATATATAAGCATGCAAAAATCTGAAGGTAATGCTACTCATTGCTAGAAGTCTAAACCTCAAAATGCACTCTCTTGAGGCACTCCTAAAAATAGAGAACATCGATATCTGTGCAGTAATTGAGACCTGGTTCAAGGCTCCAGAGGGCACCCCTGCAATACCAGGCTACAACTCTTACCACACTTTTTGGCCATCAAACCAGGACCGAAACACTAAAAGTGGAGGAGTGTCCATATACACCAAGGATATTCACAACACCAGGCTAGTTGCCCTACACAATGTGTCTGAAATTCTGTAGGTGCAGCTAACACTAGGTAAGACTGCAATCCAAATTGTAGCTTGCTACAGATCCCCCACCATCCCCAAGATTCTCACTACATCTTTCTAAACATACTGGAAAATATTAAGATGCAACCAAACACCCTAATACTGGGTAATTTCAACTACCCTGCTATTAACTGGGAAAACTACTCATGTACCAACACCTTTGCCAAACGGTTCTTGAAATTCATAAATTCCATTGCCCTGGATCAACTAATCCTTAGTCCCACCAGGGGCTCTGATATCCTAGACCTGGTCATTACCAACATGGGAAATCGATGCTCCACACCTGTGGTCACCCCCTCGTTGGTCAGGTCTGACCATAAGCTAATCACCCTTGACATCCATATCCCATCCCAGTAAGGAAACCTCCATAAAAAAAACTTCTCCAAAGCCAACTTCATGCTACTGAAGTCAGAAGTGACAAACTTCATGATGCTCATGCAGAACTGAAAGTTCAACTGCACATCCACTTGTGCATGAATCGTGCCATCCCCACTAGATGGTGATCCCTTGCCATAAACAAACTTTACAACGAAAGGAAGAAAGTGTTACAAAAAAGAGGAAAATCCCAGGATGCAAAAAAACTCCCTTACCAGCCTCAGTAAGAAGTTGAGATCCCTCATAAAATTCCCCAAATCTAGTTACAAAAATAAAATTGCCAAAAATTCCAAAGACAACCACAAGGCATTCTATAGCTATGTCAAGAATCTAAATGGCAATGTTCAGATCTGCTCTGAGCTACAACAGAATGGCATTAAATGTATTGATCCCAAGGATATTGGCAATATCCTGGCAGATCGATTCAGTGCAAACTTCACCTCCCTCTCTCCCCCTAAATGTCTCATCTAAATAATGAAAGATTGCCAAATTCTGGTAATAATGGCCACACAGGTAAAAAACGCACTCTCCAAAGCTAAGAATACCACATCCGTGGGACCAGATGACATCCCAGGCTGTGTACTACATGAACTACAAAATGAACTGGCACCTCACCTAAGTTTCATGTTTCATCATAGCCTCACCTCAGGCTTCGTGCCCACTGAGTGGCACACAGCAACAGTTATCCCACTCCATAAGGGAGGATCCACCTTGGATCCTAGGAACTACCACCCCATCAGTTTGACGAGCTTGTTCTGCAAGGCTATGGAATGTATTGTAATGGAACTTATAAACAAAGATATTGGCAATCTTCAAACACTGGACCCCACACAGTTTTGGTTCGTGAAGGGCCGATCTTGTCTTCTGAACTTGATTGTCTTCTTCAAATCAGTCTCCAGAGCCATAGACAAGGGTAAGGTGGTCCACACAGCCTATCTGGACCTTGCCAAGGCCTTTGACACCATCCCCCACTGTGGAATCATAGATAAACTTACTAAGCTGGGCATTAATCCCTATGTCACTCGATGGATTGCTAACTGGCTTACCAACAGAACCCAGACTGTAAAAGTAGCCAACTCCAAATCCAGCTCCAGACAAGTGACAAGTGGAGTACCTCAGGGTTCAGTCCTGGGACTGCTCTTGTTTGTCATCTACTTCTCTGAAGTACAGGCCAACACTATCGGACTCTGGCTAACAAAGTTCACAGATGACTGCAAACTGAGAGCCTTTATTGAATCCCCAAATGATGTGGATATTCTACAAAAGGGCCTTACAGAAACAGATGCTTGGAGCCAGAGCCATGGGCTCAAGCTCAATGCCAAGAAATGTATAGTTATCACCTCTGGAAAAAATCATGTACTCATGAATTATCATATAGGTGACAGTACACTAAACACCGAAAGCGTGATGAGAGACTTAGGGACACAGGTGGACAGTGGTCTCACCTTCGATAACCACATCACCACAACAGTCAGGAAATCCTTCTATGTGGCACACCTCATCACTAAGGGCTTTTCATTCAGAAAAAAGGAGGTTCTTGTCCCACTTTACTCATCCCTCATTAGACCCATTATGGAACAGAATGCCCCATTTGGTATGTACCTCTCAAGACA
The DNA here is from genome assembly GCF_019279795.1 of Protopterus annectens. Classification (NCBI taxonomy): domain Eukaryota; kingdom Metazoa; phylum Chordata; order Ceratodontiformes; family Protopteridae; genus Protopterus; species Protopterus annectens. The sequence continues at coordinate 1,015,077,378 of NC_056745.1, read as the reverse complement.
TCTGCAACAACTGAAAAGGCTGCAGAAATACCTCACTAAAAGAATCACAGACCTAAAGCAAATGCCCTATGCTGACCATCTAAAAAACTCCACCTATACTCTTTTCTATATCGTCTACTCTGAGGCAATCTCTGCTTAACATACAAGGCCATGTCAAACCCAGAGCTGCTGGACACGCGCCACTTAAAGAAATCCTAATCCCTCAGAGACACATGCTCCAGGGATCTAAACCTGTCATCACAATGAACAAAACATGCTGGAGGGATAGGTTCCTTACCCAGAGACTCCCCAGACTCTGGAATAGACTGCCCATACATGTCAAGCAGAGCGCCTCTTTGGCCTTCTTCAAAAGGAACCTTGATGATTAGATGGGAGATAGGAAATTCACCCCGGGGATCATGTCAGTCACCCTGCTAGACAGGGGTTCAGGGAAGTAAATACTGTGGGAAGAAATAGCCAGGGAATTGTTATGAGTAGGCTTGTAGAGGCCTTAGGGCTGATAGCCTAGTACCAACCTATGAACCTATTCATGGCCAGAATCAAGAAGAGCAACTCCCATAAAGAAAAATGCTTTCTTGTACAAATTAGCAAGAAACCAAAAAGTCTAATTATGCCCAGCAAGGCCATCTACAAGTTCAAGGTAGCATCTCAGGCTAATGATGATTAATCACAAGGCCTTCTTCAGTTATTTCTGGATCCTTAGAGGTAATACACAGCAGTGTGCTGAACTGGTGGTGAATGGTATCACCTTCACTAATCAGGGTAACTTAGCAAATCTACTGGCTAATAAATTCAGCTCAAACATCACCCCCCCAGCTCCAACAGGTGAAATTACCTCCAACATACTCCTCCTCTAACTATTAGCAGAGTCCACGTATTGGCAGCCCATGCTAAAGCCAAGAACACTGCTTTCACGGCTCCCAACAACATCTCAGGTTGCCTACTGAACAGTCAAAAACATGACCAATCAGGACCACTTGAGGCACACTTCAACTATGGCCATGAAATAGGCTACATTGCAATTGAATGGAAGCTCTCAACAGTCATTCCCCTCCACAGTTGTGGACCATCAATAGACCCAGGAAACTACAGACCCATCAGTCTAACAAGCCTAATATGTAATCATCATGGAAATCATAAACAAGGACATTGGCAACCTGCAGATACTGGACCCATCCCAGTTTGACTTTTATAAGGGAAGATCATGCCTACTCAAACTGGTATACTTCATTAGAGGGAACCAAAGCAATGGACAAGGGTCAAACAGTGCATACTGCATAACTTCCCCTGGCTAAGGTTTTTGATACAGTACCCCACTCACGCATTGTTAACAAGCTCTCTGAGTTAGGTGTAAATCCTTACATAATTAGCTGGATTGCCTCACAGACAAACCCAAGAAGTCAAGATTGGTGAGACCACCTCCACCAAGAGACCTGTCATCAGCAGAGTACCCCAGAGCTCTGTGCTCAGCCCTCTCCTGTTTGGCATCTACTCCTTACATGCATACACACATATAAATGTTTCAAGCACTGACATTAAAGCCCTTCTAGCTTGCAAATATGCCAAACTTGTTCCCATAATAAATGTCCAGGCTGTTCTTAAAAATATCTAAACTAGAACTTGCTTTAATGTAATTTGCTAGTCTGTTCCAAGCATCAGCTACGCTGTCAGAGAACCAATTAGTACACTTCTCATTCCTATAGAATCCTCTACATAGGTTATCTGATGATTCTCTACTACTTTTTGATACCCCCAAACATTCCCAGAGGTAGTTGCCCGTAAAATGCCCTATATACCTGAATAACATCTCCTCTTAAATATCTGTAAGAGACACTGTACAAGTTCAGATATTTTAGTCTTTCATAATAACTTAGATTTTCACATCCATGGATCCCCTTAGTATATTTCCGCTGTACTCTTTCCAGTTTATTCATGCTTGTTTTCCTATAGGGTTTCCATATTGTTATTCCATACTCAAGTTTGGGTCTAATGTAACTAACAAACAATGTCTTCATTATGTTTGAATTCTTAAACTTTATAAATCTTTTTATCCAACCTATAGTTCTATAACTATCATTAGCCAATTGGTTGATATGATTAGAAAAACTCATAGCTGAATCTACCCATATACCCAGGTCTTAAATGAGTCTACAGTTTCAATCACTGTGTGCTGTATTAAATATTCACCTTTCAGTTTATGTCTCCCAAATCTCATATGCTTTTTGATGTATTTATCAACATATTATTCTCCTGTGTCTGAATGGTCAATTTAGTCAAATTATTTTGCAGACATGTCACTTGTAATCAGTTTACCCAATTTCAGGTCGTCAGCATATAGACTGCAGAACACCTCAGATGAAAAGGTAAGGTCTGAAAGATATAATCTAATCAAGTAAGGGACTAGTACAGAGCCCTGTGGGACACCTTGACTGTAACCAAGGATTTCACCTGTCCAGTTGGTGTGTGATACTTGCCATGTCCTACTTGTAAACCATACAGGTACCCATCTTATCAGCAGTACATCAATACCTAGTTGTACTAATTTATTGATTAATGTTTTGTGCAAGACTCTATCGAATGCTGAAGTTAAATCTATATAAATCACATCACAGCACAAATTTTCATTCATAGCTGTTATTATATTGTTGTAGAACATCATGTTACAGGTGGTATTAGATCTATTTTCAACATATGCATGCTGATATATGGTTTCAAGTCCCAACCTATCCAGTTCTGCCAATAACGTATCCAGTATTACCTTCTCCATTATTTTTCCCCAACATGAAAGTAGACTTAAGAGTCTATATGATTCTGGGTTTGTCCTACTCCCCTTTCCCTTAAAGACAGGTTTAATAAGTGCATGTCTCCAATCTTGAGGAATAACCCCATATTTATATAACCTAGTGACTAATAGATGTAATGGCAGTGTAAATTCTTGCGTATGTGTTCTCAGGTCATTGTTACTTATTCCATCCAGTTCTTTTTCAATATAATCTAATTTGATTCCAGTATCTGGGGTTACCTGGATGTCACTAGGACAATTTACCACCCCTTTTGTGGAGCCAAACTGTTTTGCATAATATTTTGTAAATATATCTATAATCTGTTGTGTCTGAGAATACATTTTAGAATCTGCACACAGTTTATCAAGTTTGTGTATGCTTACTCCTTCCACATCTTATGTATCTATAAAAAGGTTTCCTATTATGCTCAATGTCTTTATATAAATTTTCTTTAAATTTTTCTTGATCTTGTCTAACACTATGCTTAATCTGTTTGTCCAGCTCATTTATTTTAGTTTTCAAAGTTGTAGTTCTCCCTCTTTTCCATTTCTTAATGTTTTTGTCTCTCACCTTAATCAGGTATCTTGTTCTTATGGAAATACACCTCCCCCCTGATGTTGTATGCCTAGATCCTGATGTTAAACATTTTTTTGACTTTTTGCACTCAAACAATTTCTCTTTCAAAACTTTCCACATTCCATATGCAGTTTTTCCACTGCCCACTTCACTCCAGTTAGTTTTATATAGTAACTGTTTTGCTTCCCTATAATCTGTAATTGACCTTCTGTGCATTGGCTTAGATTTCAGTTTGACAGAATTATCTAGCAACAAATTAACCATTATGACCCCATGACCACTGCACATCAATGGTGGTAAAACTTGACTTGAAGTTACAGTAATTTCTTTGGGAACACAAACAATATCCAGTATATTCCATCCCCCAGTAGGTTTTTTTTTACAATCTGAAGCATTTGTTGTTCCTGAATATACTGTGAATAATTTCTTTACTAACGTTGTTGAATCAATATTATTCCAGTCTGTTTCTGGTAAATTTAAGCCCCCAGCTAATATTACTCTTCCCTCCTATGTTTCATACCCCACTCGGGTATTGTAGAAAAACTTACCAGCTTAAATGTAAACCCATATGTCACAAGATGGGTTGCAAACTGGCTTAAGGACAGAACCCACAGGGTTAGAGTTGCTGGCGCTGTGTCAGACTCCAAGCCGGTCACAAGTGGTGTCCCACAGGGCTCGGTCCTTGGCCCCCTATTGTTTGGCATCTACTTCTCAGAAGTACAGGCCAACATGGGAGGACTTTGGCTGACAAAGTTTGCAGATGACTGCAAACTGGGCGCCATAGTGGAAAGTGCATCGGACACTGATATCCTTCAGAAGGGACTCACGGAAACAGATAGCTGGTGCCAGAGCCATGGCCTGAAGTTAAACGCCAAAAATGTATAGTCATACCCTTCGGGAAAAACAAGGTAACCCCAAGCTACCATATAGGTGGCAATCCACTAAGCACAGAAGAGGTTATCAGGGACCTGGGGACCCAGGTTGACAGTGGCCTTTCTTTTGACACTCACATTGCTAAAGTGGTTAGAAAGACCTTCTACATTGCCCACCTGATCATGAAGGGATTCACATCCAGATCTAGTGAGGTCATTGTTCCCTGTACTCTTCACTTATCAGACCAATGATCGAGTACAATGCCCCATTCGGGATGTATCTCACCCGACATCTGCAGCAATTGGAGAGGCCCCAAAAGTTCCTCACCAAAAGGATAAAGGACTCCAAAATCTGTCATATGCTGCCAGATTGAAGAAACTCCAGCTCTATTCAGTCGCATACCGTCTGCTCAGAGGTGACATGTGCCTGACATACAAGGCCATGTCCAACCCGGAATTAATGGACATGCTCCACCTCAAAAAATCCAAATCCACCAAAACCACTAGAGCAAGCGACTTAAACCTTAGCACGGATATAAATAGGACGTGCTGGAGGGATAGATTTATCACTCAGAGACTCCCTATGCTGTGGAATAAAATCCCGGTCCATGTGAGGCAGAGCACCTCGCTGACTCTGTTCAAGAGAAATCTAGACCTGTGGATGGGAGATCGTAGGTTTACCCCGGGAATCATCTCTGGGTCACTGCTGGACAGAGGCACAACAAACTAATGGGCACAGTATTTTTTCATATAAGGGGTGGCGTAAGCCACAATAATTTGGGCTAGGCTTATAAATGCCTTAGGGCAGATAGCCTAGTATAAACCTATGAACCTATGAACCTATGTAAGAAATGTATGAATTTCTCTAGGTCATCTGCACTTGACTTTGGTAGTCTGTACACTCCAACAATTGTTATATATTCCAGGGTTGTCTTTATTGTCACAGTTACACAGTCTATAGTATTGGTGTTATCACTGAACATGTAATAATCACAAGTCTCATAGCTATCTTTAATCCCTATCATAACACCTCCACCTGATTTTTTGTTAGAATGTCTGTTTCAGTAAAAACATTTATACCCTGACAGAACTGATTTCCAGTCATTATTCTTTAACCATGTTTCACAAACTATAACAACATCAATCTTGTGGGAACGGAGAAAATTTTCTAATAAAAAAAAACTTTATTATTAATGCTCCTAGCATTAACAACCATCAGAGATTCATCAAATGTTGCTATCTGTGAATGGTTACATTTTTGACCTGGCAAAAACTCCTGGCTAGTGTTTGTCAAATATTGCAAATTATACCATGACCCCCCCAAAAACGTGCACGCTGATTGGCCAGCGTGCCCGTTGTAAATCGAGTTATACTAATGGAAAAAGGTCCGGTTGCCCGGACTTTTTTCCATTAGTATAACTCGTTTTTTTAAAACACTGTCTCGCTATGTTAAATGGGTTTAACATAGCGAGACAGCTTTAAAATAAGCAACGGAGATCTCCGTTGCTTATTTTAAAGCTGTCTCGCTATGTTAAACCCATTTAACATAGCGAGACAGTGTTTTAAAAGCAATGGAGAAAGCAAGATCTCTGTTGCTTTTTATGTCTCGCTATTTTAAATGAGTTTAACATAGCGAGACAGTTTTAAAATAAGCAACGGAGATGTCCGTTGCTTATTTTAAAACTGTCTCGCTATGTTAAACTCATTTAACATAGCGAGACATAAAAGCAACGGAGATCTTGCTTTCTCCGTTGCTTTTGCTCAACTCTGATGTACCGCGAGGCGCCAGTACATCAGAACTGCCGGATGCCAGACATCTGCAGAAGGGCAGTAAACAGGCATTATACTATGCCATTATTTAAGAAAAGTAATAGTTTCTTTTCTTAAATAATGTCATATAATAGCAATAACCACTTCTGGGTGTGGGTAATGCTAAATTTACCCACGGTTGGCTTTGTTTGGTCCCTCGGGCTTCGCCTTCGGGACCAAACCACGCCAACCATGGGTAAATTTAGCATTACCCACACCCAGGCGTGGGTTATTGCTATAATATCTGCTGCAAAAATTCTCTCCCCTGATCTAGACAAATGCACACCATCCTGTCTGAACACATGTACCCAAAGGAAGGCTTGGATGCTCTACACATTTCCATTTTTTAAAACGGGACATTTTTTCCATGTAGGTGTTTATCCAAAAAAACTTTTCATTCACAGTGACCTGACTATCCTTTCTATAGGTGATTTGTGAAAAATATGTCCTAACACCAGTACAAGTTATATTATCTAGGAAGGCTGTCAGTTCCTGACTAACAGTCAAAGAATCTTTGTTAGTAACATCAGTTGTACCAACATGAATAAAAACAGATCCATACTTCCTTACATTAAATTGTTTCAGGGCTTGTTTCACATCTTCTATTTTTGCTCCTGGCAAAAATAACACTATTCATTATTTATTATCATCTCTGCAGATATAAGTATCAGTTCCTCTAATAACTGAATCGCCAATTACAAGAATATCTTTGCTGACCATCTCTGAAGAATCTTCTAATACAGTCATTTCTGCTCTATCAATTGTTACGAAGGCTAGATCTTCATCACTATTAGTCTTATTAATTCCACTGTTTTCACTGCTTATTAAATTCTCATCCAGCTGGCATTGTAAATCCACAGCTTGAGTCATGTAGTCAACATATGTCTTTCTCTTCTTTTTTCTTACAGTAATGTTCTTCAATCCTTCCACATTCAGTTTTGATTTCTTCCTTTTCACCTGCCTCTTGCCTCTTTTTTTCTACATTTTCCATTGGAAAGGTGATGCCTTTTTCTGTAGACTGAGGGTTTTCTGATAGACAGATATCTTCATTCCCTGTCACCAATGTGTTACATAACAAAGCAGTATCCTTTTTATTACATATTCTCTTTCCTTTACAGTCATTAGTCAGTTTCTTTTCCTTGTTATTTGTTGAGAACTTCTTCCTTTCTTTCTTTTTTTATTTCCTTCTAAACAAACCAGCTCCTCAGATTGCTGAGTACTTGCATCAAAAATTCCAAAATTCTCAGGGGCCTCATCATGTTTCATAGGAGTTGAATGTTCTTTGCAGAAAATAGATGCATCATTTCCTAAATCTGTTCTATTTGTTCTATGCCTAACATTATTTAGTTCCTCAGTCCAGTCATTAATATATGATACAACAGTTCTCCAAGCCATGCCAATTGCACATGTGCAAACATCATCATTAAGTCGAGATTTGCTTCTAACAATGGTAAGCAAATCATCCAACTTTTGACACGAGGAACAAAGATCACCAATGTTATCAGCTGTTACCTTTAAATATGCATAGCATTTATTACACTGTACAAGATACTTGTACATTACCAAATCATTAATTGCATACTCATTTAAGGAATCCATATTCAGCTTTAATTGAATAAAATATTGCAAAGGAAAATAAATTGCACAAAGTCAGTAGCAAAGAATTCACAGGAACTTAAATCAACTTCCGTGACAAAAATTATACCAGCAATATCCAACTAAATAATAAAATACAATAAAGTTGTTCTGACCATACAAGTTCTACCAACCAGACATAAGTTGTAATTTCTTTATGTGCAGTAGCTTCTTCTCACTATAGCTCACAGTCACACCTCATTTTAACAGTAAAAATAAATAAAACTTCTCTTACCAGTCAACTCCACAACAAATCCCAAACCAAGACAGGATTGTTTTGATATGCTCAGAATTTTCCTCTCTGTAGTGTGTGTAAATTTATAGCTGTCTAGGCCCCATGTGGTGGCTAGAGCTTGCCTGTCCAAAACCTATCCCTTTCTAACAACCAAAAGTGAAACTAAAGGTTTGTTTGTGTCTTTCGGCTTTTCCCGGTTAGGGGTCGCCACAGCGGTGCTCCAGTCCGCTAATGACTGGCAGTAGAGTTTTACGTGCTGGCTTGCCGGGCCTAACGGACAACTTACAATGAAGGAATGCCCGTTCATGCATGTCACCCCACAGATGACGCTCTACCTGAGAATTGAACGGGCAACGTCTAACTGTGAGGCGACAACGCTACCGCAGCACCAAATAGTGAAACTAAAGGTAAGACAACAAAATATGAATCAAAGTAAAGCTTATTAATAAGCAGTCTCTTCCTACCTACAAACAGTTAAAAATAGTGATAACAAATGCAATATCAGTTCAAATAAAACTGCTCTTACCAGTCAACTCTACAACAAATCACAAACCAAGACAAGACTGTTTTGATATGCTCAGAATTTTCCTCTCTGCAGTCTGTGTAAATTTATAGCTGTCTATGCCCCTTGTGGTGGCTAGAGCTTGCCTGACGAAAACATATCCCTTTCTCACAACCAAAAGTGAAACTAAAGGTAAGACAACAAAATATGAATCAAAGTAAAGCTTGTTAATAAGCAGTCTCTTCCTACCTACAAACAGTTAAAAATAGTGATAAATACAATATCAATTCAAATAGAACTGCTCTTACCAGTCAACTCCACAACAAATCACAAACCAAGACAGGATTGTTTTGATATGCTCAGAATTTTCCTCTCTGCAGTCTGTGTAAATTTATAGTTGTCTAGGCCCCTTGTGGTGGCTAGAGCTTGCCTGTCCAAAACTTATTCCTTTCTCACAATCAAAAGTGAAACTAAAGGTAAAACAACAAAATATGAATCAAAGTAAAGCTTGTTAATAAGCAGTCTCTTCCTACCTACAAACAGTTAAAAATAGTGATAACAAATGCAATATCAATTCAAATAAAATTGCTCTTACCAGTCAACTCCACAACAAATCACAAACCAAGACAGGATAGTTTTGATATGCTCAGACTTGGAAGCTAAGGCTAACATTCAAGGGTTGCTAAGTTTGCAGGTGACTGTTAATTGGGAGTTATTATAGATGCTCCCAGTCACTACTACCTTGCAAGTGGGTTTAACATGGATGACTAATGGCAAAAACATGGCCTAAAACTCAACACCAAAAAATGCATTATAATGCCCTTTCAGAAACTGCCAACCCAAGTTAATTACTCCATCGATAAATCACCACTAGGAGTCAACCCAGAAGTAGGGGATTTGGGAACATGTGTAGACAGCAATCTGGCCTTTGACAAGCACATAGCTAAGATAATAAGAAAATAATTATGTGGTCCTCAACTTATAGGTGAGGGTATGGCTTCCAGTTCCAAAGACTTTATAGCACCAATCTACTCAGCCCTTATCAGACCTATCAATTAATACAGTGCCCCTTTGACATATACCTAACCAGACACTTGCAACAGTTGAAACATCCATAAAGATTTCTCACCAGGAGAATTCAGGGCATGAATATACTGTAATATACTGATAGCCTAAAGGCTCTGTCTCTGTGTTCAATCACATACAGGCTGCTGAAACCTGCTTGGGTTACAGAGCTTCCTTAGACCTAGTCCTGATAGATCTGTTGCACATACACAAAATAAACAGCACCAAAAATACTAGAACCAGAGATATGACTTTTGGTAATGACATAAGCAGAACTTGCTGGAGAGACAGATATGTATCCCAAAGGATATGCTTACTGTGGAATAGACTACCCATCCATGCAAAACAGAGTTTATCCATGACCCTATTCAAACGAATCCTTGACATCTGGATGGGAACTCACAAATTTACCCTTGATCTGGCCCCCATGTCCCTTACAGATAGAGACAGCCAGTAAAAAAAACTATTTTTCTAACTAATACCCTCCACAAATATTTACTTACTTCCCTATTAACATGCCATGCTCCCCCCGCCCCGTATAAACACTAATGATATTCAGGACCCATATGATCTGGGGTGAGTGGCTAAGCTTGTAAGGGCCCTAGTTTTTGTTAGCCTATGGCTTATGGACATTGTGGGCAAAGACAGCATGCCTTCCAGGGGTATGTACCAGAACTCATTTTGCTAGCAGAATGATTGCTTATATTATATCTGTGATACACACACTGGTTCCAAGAATGATTTATTATTAAAAATCTGTTCACAAAAAGTTTGTTGTATTTTCTTTAAGGCATCCTGGAAAGTTTTAATGGAATATCATAGCCTTTCATTTCATTTCAGTCCTTATTTAATTAAACAAACTCCAAATATCTTATCAGTTCTTTTACCTTTACTGAAGGTATGACAAGGAATAACATATTTTAACCTGAGAGAGGTGCAGCATAGTTAGTTTGCTATATACCTTATGAGTGCAGTATGTTCTAGATTTGCTTGTGGCAATAAGTATCAGAACCTAAAAGTATAAGTGAAATTGGCAAGAAGGAAACCTGCTGTGGTTGCCTTAAGCACTTTTTTGGCTAAAAACAGGATTATTCTCAACAGCTGGTTGCTTCAGTGCTCTCACACACAACACCTAATTATAATGCCCTCACTTAGGTTGTAGCAAACACCTATCTGTACCATATTCAGGTTGTACTCATAACGTATACCCTTATATTCTTATGTTTTTCTCCATTGCTGCCTGCCTTTACAGTTGCTCATTATTACATCTTAAGAGATCTGTGAGCCATACTTGCATACTTGGCAATGGTCATGAATATTATTGGTATATAAGATTTAGTGTGATTTCTTAATTCATCTTACAATGTACATGTCATGTAACTACCCACACTTTACTGTTTGTTACTTTGTCTCACAATTTAAATTACTGCAATGTCATTGCAGTATGGTTGATGATCACATGGTCTTCATAAATGATTCCTGTTTCTGCACCAGATGAATGGGCATGTAAAGTTTATGCTTGACATATCATCTCCTGTTCCTATTTTAGTTAACAGCTTCTGTAAACTCTCAGACTCAAGTAAAATTCCTCAGAATATCACTGATGAATGGAGATCTAATTGAAGTAAGGCAATGTTAAGCAATTTCCTAAGGAATGTGAACTAAGTGAATGTGACCAGTTCATCCCTAACCTTGGCATATCTTCCAGTTTTAATACTGCATCTCAGTGTACTGACATCAGTAAATATGCTATCATGCCATGCTCTTCATTTGCATAATCAAACCAAGGCTACTGAGATTTACTTTATCTATTCTATTAGTTATTTAGAAAAACACAACGGCCTATTTTAGCTAGCGTGCTTATGAGATAAATGCAGTGGTCAATACCTCTGACACCCACATACAAACAGCAGTTTAAGGTACACAATATTTTTGACCTATTTATTTATTTTCTATTTGTCCACTGGATAAGTGAACTTATCGATTCAACTTTTTTAGCCACAATCTGAACTCAAAGAGGAGAAAATATATCACAATCTTTCAGTTAACACTATTATAGACAAAATGTGTACATAGCAAAATTTAGAACATAGTAAGACTGAATGCAAATAGAGTAACATTAAAATATCCAGTCAGAGTGCATTGAAAAAAAAGATATACATAATGCAAGCTAAGATATGCATAAAATACAGTGCAATTGAACATATAACACATAAACTCCTATATATTTGTGTATAAAATGCCACATTAAGAGACTGATAGAACTCATACAATCAAAATAGGAGACTCCACCACCTCCAGCAGACCCGTAACCAGTGGTGTTCCACATGGATTGGTTCTGGGACCCTTACTGTTTGGAATCTACTTCTCTGAAGTACAGGCTAAAACTGACAGTGGTTGACAAAGTTTGCTGATGACTGTAAACTGAGAGCCATCATTGAAACCCCTAGCAATTTCAACATCCTGAAAGAAGGTCTTACACAGAGTAATGACTGATGCCAAAGTCATGGCCTTAAACGTAATGCAAAAACATGCATTATCATCCCCTCCAGCAAGGGTGAATGTTCCCACAAACTACTGCATCAATAGCAATACCTTAAGCACACAGTCAGTGGTGAGAGATCTGGGCACACAGGTTGACAGCACCACGTCTCCACAGTGATAAGAAGGGCATTATATATTGCTCATCTCATAAATAAGGGCATTGCATCCAGAAAAAAGAGATTATAACCCTCCTGTATTATTCCCTCATCAGGCCAATAATAGAGTACAGTGCTCCCTTTGGTATGTTCCTTTCCAAACACCTGAAGCAATCGAAAAGACCACAGAGGATTCTTACAAAGAAAATCAGGGTTTTCAAGATCTGGCTTATGCAGACAGACTGAAATCATTGTCACTTTACTTTGTGCCATACAAACTTCTCAGAGACGATCTATGCCTTGCATATAGAGTAATCTCTGACCCAGATTTAATGGAAATGCTGCACATTCTCAAGTCAAATGGCACATGGGGCACTTGTTAAAAGGACCTTAACCTGGTATGTTAACCAGAACTTGCTGGAGAGACAGATTTTTTCTCAGAGGTTGCCCCACCTTTGAAACAGGCATCCTATTCATGTTTAAAAAGGCCCTCATTGGCTCTATTTAAGTGTAATTTGGATGATTAGACGGGTTACACTAGTATAAAGAATTTTTGAATCAACACCAATGGTAAAATTCAAAGTCCCATCATGTGAAGAATTTAATACCTGTTTTGGAATCAGTAGCACTTATCTTGGAATCAGTAGCACTTATCTGGGGGTTCTTATTTGCCTACATGGCTTGGGGACTCAAAGAACGTTTTTTATGAATTCAGGAATGGAGTAAGTGAAATGTTTTGAAGTTATCCCATTATCTCTGCTAAAAGATAAATCTGACAACTTTCTAGAGTTGTGTTATTTATTTAATGCAACTCTCATTTTCAATAACTATCTCTCTCTCTCTCTGTCTCTCTCTCTCTCACTGTCTGTATCTCCGAAGATCTGCAAGAAATTTTATTTATTTTCCATATTGCCTGAATAAGGATTCCACTGGCAGTGCATGTTGCTTGCACACATCATGTGCACAAGCCAGCACACACACAGAGACACACACACACACACACACACACACACACACACACACACACACACACACACACACACACGCACACACACGCACACACGCAGACACGCACACACACACACTCTCGCATGCATACTTGCACACATACGCACACACACACACACACACACACACACACACACACACACACACACACACACACACTCTTGTGTGCATATATGTGCAACACACACACACATGCACACACTCACAAAAACGAAAGAAAACTGCTGATGAGATTTATAGACATGCTGCATACTGTGCTGTGTTAATGTATATATAAGAATCACCTACATGACATTAAAAGACTTTGTGAGATCTTATATGTTAATGTGAATTGCAGGTGCCATCAGTGTATACTTCCGATGCAAATTAGATGTTGTGCTGTGCAGATTGCTGTTTTCTGCCTAAGTATTGCTTATCTCTGTCTGCATTTGATTTTGAATTGGAGATATTCATTTATGGTTGGGTTACTTCCATTTTTTAGCTTTATTATTATTATAGTTTAGCTTTATTATTATATTGCATTTTGTTTTGTTTCAGTTTTTTGCTTATTTTGGAGTTTTAGGAGGTATTTGCTAAGGTCAGTTTGGAAATAATTATTTTGCAAACAGTGAATAAAGTCCAGCTAATTAGTGGGAGGAACTCAGAAACAGAATCCTTCATTTAACTACAAGTATTTAGGGGCATCTTTAACTGTAGTGCTGTGTGACTTGCTGTTCTTGCCTAAGTATTGCTGATCTCTATCTGCATTTGATTTTTCCCACCCACTTGCCCTACTTCTGTTGTGCTTTTGAACTTGGTGGCTTTTGAGTTGCCCTCCCCCTACTACAAATCTGACATTGGACACTCCTTCTAGTCTGATCTCATCAGATCATTCTACTGAGCACTGAGATGGTGCCCTCCCACTTTAGTCTCTGAAAATTGAATTATCATCTGTTTCCTACCCTCCCACTTACTAAGAAAAAATAATTGTACTTTATTCAGTTGCTTTTACTGTATTTGTACTTATTCCTACTTCATTCAGTTTTTTGTATTACATTCTTAAAGTGTTCAGTTGCATTCAATCTGCTGCATTTATTAATTCTTCTCAGTAGCTTGATTACATTGTAACTGTTATTCTTAGCCTCTCATTTCTTATTTAAGCACCTGGGCTCCAAACTAGTTATCTTAGGTTTGTGGTCTTTACTCTTTGTGGAAGAGAGGTAGCTTACACTGTTCTGAGTTGGTGTTTGCTGATTAAAGGCTTATTGCATCTGTTATTCTAAAAGTGTCTTTGTTTTCATTTATGCACCTGGGCTAAAAAACAGTTAGTTTACATTAAGAAGGTTTGTGGTCCACAGTGTTGTGGCAGGAAAGGATAGCATACAGCCTTCTGAGCTTGGAATTGCTGGTGTAAGTCTTCCTGTTCCTTTATTTGATTGGCTATAGGGCTAATTTGTTTAAAATTTGACTCTCTGTGCCTGAGGCATTTGGAAACATTTCGCAAATACACTACTTGAGAAGAAGAGTGTTGCTGGTTTCTGTTAAACTCTACAAAACCTGACTTACATTACCATATCACCTGTTTCAGCACTTTCTAGCTGTATTAATTGAATGTTTCTGTGTTGAATATCTGCATTTTTGACCATTTTTACAGTCTTTAGTTAGAACTACCTAGAGAATAGAGGGGACCTGAGTCATTTTCTTACCCGAGATTGTGTAAAGGAAAGAAGAGTGTTCTGTTTTGATTGGCCACAGTGCATTGTCTTTTCTTCTTTTTTTTTATTGAATCTCCTCGTGTGTTTAAGAATCACAGTTGCACAATGGCAGTGGCATGAAATTTGGCTCTAGATGATTGTCATTACAGAAGTGACACCCCAACCACATGTGCAAAAATGGGAAAAGGGGCCATGGATGGATTTATGGATAGCGTTACACAACACTTAGCTCATGACCAACAAGCAAGCTAAGACCTACATTACCATATTCACTGGATTTATGGATAGCATTACACAACACTTAGCTCATGACCAACAAGCAAGCAAAGACCTACATTACCATATTCACTGGATTTATGGATAGCATTACACAACACTTAGCTCATGACCAACAAGCAAGCTAAGACCTACATTATCATACTCACTGTTTTGGCACTTGTTTTTCACATTGTTTTGTCACAGCTGCATTAATTGAGCTTTTCTGTGTTCAATATCCATAGTTTTTTATCTATTTTACAGTCTTTAGTTAGAACTGCTGCTCTCCGCTCAGCTGCACCTAGCAGTGATCTGTATAGACACTGATCTCTCACACCATAATTCCCCCTTGTAATCTGTGTAGACACTAATCTTTCGCAGTGCAAGTTTCTATTAAAATATCCTTCCTGCCTAGGCAGATTTGTTTGACTACTTGTGCTTCTAGTTTTAACGTAGCTGAGCATTCTTCATCAAGTTCCTTACATTACTGACCTATTCAGTATTTAAATTTCCCTCACTCCTCCCTAATAGATCAGAAACTGTGGAAATTCACTTCTTCACTCTTTCTGTGGCCAGTCTGGTTGAGATGGGTATTTTGAGGCAATGTAGCAATTGCCTCATGTACACTGACAACCAACTTATTTTTAATAAAACAGATAAAGTATGTGAGAGGTGTAAATACACTTTAACGCTAGAGGCAAAACTCTCTCATACAACCAAAACTGATCCTATAGTGTCTGTCAATGACACCTGCACCACACCTACAGCACAGGTTAAAGACCCTAAACATAAAGCTATTTATGCTATGGCACTTACAGGTAACTTCCCTAAAACACTAAGACCTCCTGCACAGTATGATAAAAAAAAGAATCCTTAGCCATCATGTAATCACTCTGTTAAAACACCACCCACAGCTATACATAGTAACCTCTACTGCTAAGCCCTTAAGGCAAACCAGTGCACAATCAAATTTCCTGGTCATTGATGATTCTATAGTGAGGCACACCAATGTCCCCACTCACCAGAATGAGTAAGAAGAGAGTCACAGTTAGCTGCCTTTCTGAGCTAGGATCCATCAAGTCACACAGGTACTCAAGTCATTCAACCACAGGTAGCAGTATGATTTTGTCACAGTCATGTGGGTGTTAATGACCTGAGATGTACCTCCCTTGACTATATGAGGCAAGACATGATTGAGCTCACTGGTTATGTATCTCAGGCGGGTATGTGCCTAGCACTGAGCAAGATACTACCTTCCCCAAGGAAGATACCAAGTTACCAACAGTAAATGATTGATTTTAACAATTGTCTTAACTTATGATGTCAGTCCAAGGGGATACAATATTTGATGGCCTGGAAGGACATGGTTGACAGACCACACTGCTTTGACAAGGATGGTCTGCAATTATCCAGTCTAGGCTTTTGGATATTGGCAAAGACCTTCTCCACTCCATAGTGCATTTTTTAGGCAATGTCAAACTCATAAAACCTCCCAAGTTAACTGAACCTATGAAGGAATATCTGAAGGTGGTACTGCTCAATGCTAGATCATAACAAACTCCTCTCCCTGCAGGCCTTCCTCTCCCTAGTGAGTGTAGACATCAGTGTAGTAGCAGAGATATAGTTTGAAGTCACAGAGAATACCCTGCCAGTGCAAGGTTATAATGCCTTTTACAGCATTAGACCAGCTATACACCAAATGTCTGAAAATGCTGTTAGTCTTGTAGTGAGCAGGATTACTATCACAACAACACATCATCAGTAGTGTAAAACAAACCTGTCTCATGACGGTCTAAACCCAACTTACATTCCCTATTAGTGGGTAAACAATCAATTCTGGTTAATTCTGCTTCACAATGATAGGAAGAACTGACATCAAAGGATCAAAAAACAGCATTGCTATGAATGTTTGGCTGCCACAAGCCAGTTATCCCTGACACCTCCTGCTTAAAACCCAAAAAACCCAAAAAGCCCAAAAAGCTAGAAGGATCATGAGACCCCACTTTCACGGTCTGTATCCATACTGAAAATCAAGATCAAGTGAGCTTTTGCCCTTCTGCTCCCTGAGCTCACTTTAGGACACCTGTGCTACTCTTTGACAGGTGTACCTGCCCCAGTCAAACTCTCCACCTGTCCCAGGAGAGGGCCGCACCTGGATGCCAAGGTGCTTGGAGCCAGAAGCAAGAGGCCTGGTGGGGGGGGGGGGCACAGTGAGGGAGCAATGCGTCATCTAGCCATGCTGTGTTCCCAGCCTCGCTTCATACCCGAGCCCAATCGACCCAACCCAACCCTTAGAGCCAATCCTTACCCCAAAGTTACGCATCTGGCTTGCCGACTTACCTTACCTACATTGTTCTAACATGCCAGAGGCTGTTCACCTTGGATACCTGCTGCTGATATGGGTACAGCCCAGCACAATACTTACACTCTCTCTCTCAGATTTTCAAGGGCCGGCAAGAGCTCACCTGATGCAGTGGAACCGAGATGCTTTCCAGGGCAGAGGCCTCTCTCTTGGGATGAAACCATTCCAAGGCATTCTGCTCTTTACAAGGAAAAGATAACTCCCTGCTGCTCCAGATCTGGGGATCGGAACCTGGTACCCTTTCAAATGGCTGAAGGCGACGGAGGCCATCAACCATCTCTTCAGAATGGTGCTCGCCTATCTTTCAGCACCAACTGACCCATGTTCAACTGCTGTTCACATGGAACCCTTCTCCAGTTTGGCCTTTAAAGCTCTCATTTAATTATTTCTACTACCACCAATATCTGCACCTGGGGCAGCTACACCAGGACCCTATCCTTGGGCATCAGTGTCACTGCAGTGGCCCTCCTAGGCATCATGGTATAGCCCCCTTGGCTGCCAGCACCAGCGTTGATCAGGTATGGGCCCAATGCTCCAACTCTATCCATCTTTAGGGCTAGTAGATTAGACAGGAAAACAAGAAGGATGTTTCATGCTCACCAAATGATTTATAAAAATCAGTGCTTACCAAGGTTATATATTCCCCATTTTGAAAGAGGGATAGGCCTCCTTGAAGTTGTTTACATGTATAAATCTGTAATCATGGGACTGAACACATATCTGCTGACCTCACAAGACCTGAACATAGTGAATGTTTTGAAACATGAGGAGAATAAATCTATAATGACTTCTCTGCTTAGTCTAGCAGAAGCATATCGGTTTCAAGCAGGAATGAAAATCAAACCAAGAGTAGATAAAAGTCAGGCAGCAACTGAAAGTGCCAAAAAAAAACAAAGAAACAATATAAGGTGAAGGACTAGATGAGAAGGCAAAAAATGTGGAAAATGCATAAATATAGTTGTAAGTATAGAAAATTCTGGAAGAACCTCCTGTTGATCTGGATCAACTGCAGAAATGGTTAAGGAGAGGAGAATGCAAACCAAGAGATGAAAGGCTAATTTTGGCAGCCCAAGATAGTGGGCTACATGCACGTTGGTTTACAAAGTCCATTAAACATGTGGAAGAAACAGACAAATGTAGGTTTTGTTAAACAGAACTGGAAACAGTTGCACACCTTTTTGCTGGTTGTGACATAGTAATGGCAGAAAGAATGTTTACTGAAAGGCATAATAATATGGCAAGACTGTTGCACTGGGGATTGTGCAGACATTATGGTACTGAAGTGGCTAAAAAGCACTGGAAACATGAGCCACAAGGCATCATAGAAAATGTTGAAGTGTACATCACATAGGATCACCTGTTAGCAACAGTTCAAAAGATAGAGGCCAGAAAACTGGATATAGTGGTCCATGAATAGAAGACAAAAGTAGCATTGATTATTGAACTCACCACACCCAGTGATTACAGTGTCTTACATACTGAGAGACACAAGAGTCATAAAATTTCAGGATTTGCAGGCAGAAATGAGAGAAATGTGGAAGAAAGATACGCAGAGTGTTCCAACAGTAGTAGGAGCAACAGGTTTTATAAAAAATAATCTACAATCGTATTTAGATATGTTACCAAATACATGCAACCCCATACAAATTGCAGAAGGAGTCATTACAGGGCACAATATGGGTTCTGCAAAGAACACTTCGGGCTGACATCAATGATTGAAACAAAACTAATTTCATGAACTTTAATCGTACTTTGACTTAGGAATACGGTCCATTTCCATCATGGTATTAGAAACCCAAAAGGCTGGGAGAAATTAAAAAAGAGGGAATTAAAGGTGTAGGAGTCTCAGTCTATATTAAAAACAAACTAGTAAATCCAAAACAAACATGCAGTGAACAAAGAGGGTCCCAATGGTATAAAAGCAAAACTCTTTAATAGAAACACACAGTGTTGAGTACTTTCATTCCGACCAATCCAGGGACTTCATCAGAATACAAAACCAAGTTCTAAAACCGTCCCTTAAATACTTTACCTAATCATGGTAAGTCATCATGCAACTACAACAGTGCAAAGCACAATTGTTAGAAACTATAACATATATCAAGGCACCACACTACCACAGAAATACTGCCAATCCAGCTAGAGACAACAGAAGCAAAAAAAAAAAAATGCCCACATTAATATCAGCAACAAGTCTTGTCACCTGTGCCAACTATGTCACCTGCAAGATAAGCAAGCAAAAATTCCAGCAGACCATCATAAAGCTACACAGCACAGTATCAATAAAACTACAGACTTATACATGGAAAACATTGTGCTAAAAACCATCAATAAGAAGTCAACACATTTCAAGTGGAGAAGAAGCAGACCTTGTCAAGATTTCTAACACCAAACATGATTGGACTACCATTTGATTTTGATCTCAGTACCACTCTGACCCAGCACAGTAGCATACCAAGCAGAATCAATAAACAGTACGTCACACCAAATCACACAAAAATAGTAACATTCTGGAAATGCCAGCCGCATGGACATGAACTTTCAAGTATCAGCAACTTGTGGGCAAAGCAAATCACTATAGTGTAACAAATAAGTAGCATCAGGTATGGTTCATAAGACTACCGGAAACTATAATAACAGGTCTGGGCATTCAGCAATGCAAAAATCAAAACCAAAGTATGCATGGATGCCATACACAATATAAATTAACTACAGGGATGGAGAGACCCAGTACAAGAAGATGCCAGGCAACCTGTAGATGTGCATACAAAGAAAAACACAAATATCACTTTTTTCATTAACTTTTCAGACATGACTTGGGTTACAGTGAGAAGCACTAATTTAACGAATGCAGAAGGACAGTTTAGTGTAGCTAATTAACATGTCAGGCATCACAAAGGTAGCCTATCCTTCCTGATGAGTGTCTATTATCTTGAAATGACTGCCTCTTTTGCTGCACCTTACCTCTCCAAAACATGCACCTCTTGAATAAATTTAAAGTTCTGCTTGCCGCCACCCATTCTATACCTCATTCCACATATCTAGCAGTCTTTACTTAAAGTACTGCCTTCTTATGTTAAGACTGAAACTAGTTTTCTATATTTATAGTCATTGCCCCTTCTTGTTTCCATCTTCTTCAACTCATCATAATCTGCTTTATGATCATATATATGTTACATTTCTCCTATTCATTATGCCTTTTGTCAAGTAGGGTCTGAGCTAACATAGGTTTGTTTTATGGTCTTTGCTTTTCATCATTATTATTTTGTTTCCTTCCTTTATTCTGAACATTGGTATGGTTTCTGGAATTGCTTTCAGTTTTCCAGCTGCAGACTCGCTATGGCCCTGTAGTGATATAAACACGCTCAAGCTCCCTCTCCCTCTTTCTCTCTTCACATACGTAGGCATTATTATAGTGAGTTGGTGGTTATGCATCTGTTCTGAGGGTAACGCAGCTACAGGTGTCAGATACATATTTTTTTATATTGCTCTTGAAATTGGAAAGGTTTACATTTAAAGGAGAAGGGGATAGAGTTCCAAGAGTGGGCTACATGGCTGGAATACAGCGAGTTTCCTGCTGACAGGTGTGGTGTATAGGTAGTGAGGAGCATTTTGTTTTCAGATCAAAGTGGCCTAGAAGTGGCAGGTGCATGTTATAAGTCTAGTAGGGCTTCACTTTTATTCCAGTTTGATATTAATTTGTGGACTAGGAGTAGCTGTGTGTAAGTGAGTCACTTATGTACTTTAAGCCAGTCAAGCTGTTTTAGGTTCAAGCAGTGATGGAATCTGTTTGATGAGTTAGTGACAATGTTTGCTATTTTATAGTAGCACTGGATTATTTGGATTGAAGCATGAAGGTTAAGCCGTCCTGGGGAGCCATGTAGTAAAGTGGGGAGTAGGAGTGTTTACGGTCAGGAGTTTCCTGGATGACTCAGGTAAGTTTTTTTTTTATTCTATACAGTGTCCCTAATTTTTGATTTTTTTTTTTTTTTTTTAATAATCTGTTGCACATGCAAGTCAAATTTCAGGTTATCATCAGTTGCCATGCCTAGTAGCTTTGTATTGGGGGGTGACTTCTATAGGGGTGTTATCAGAGGCTATAACTGAGATGCAAAGGCTTTTGGGAGGAATAACAGCAGCTTTGTTTTTTGGATGTAGTAGAAGCTGGGAGTTGTTGAGTCAGCTTCCAATGGGTGAAAATGACTACTGGATGAAGCGTTGTAGAGCAGAGTAATTGGGTTACTGGCAGAACAGATTAATGTGGAGTCATCAGCATACTGTATGAGGGATGGTTGACATTTGGCAGAGTATAGGTTGCGTTTAAATACGTTGCAAAGCAGGGGCCCCAGTATGGTATTTTGGGGAGCACCTGTTTTGGGTATGAAGGAAAAGTAACAATTAATCCATTTAACAGCCTGGAGTGTATTAGAACGGTAGCTGGAGAACCAGTTGGTGGAAGTGTTTTATAAGCCAAAGGAAGAGAGCTGTTTTAGAAGTAATTTATGGGAAATGTATTGAAAGCTTTGGATAGATCCAAAAACATGGCAGAAACCAGATGGTCTCTGGCTAGGTTAATAGTACTGGTGAAGTTTAGGAGAACTGTGGTGGTGCTATGCCCTGGTCTGAAACCATGCTGTGTGGGGATAAGGATGTTGCTTGTTTGTTTGTAACTGAGTAATTAATTGATTATTAATGCATTTTTTAAGGAATTTTGAAAGTGGGGAGAGAATGGCAATGGGTCTAAAACTAGATATATCATTGAAGTTACTTTCTTTGTGAAGTGGGATGATGTCAGTTTTTTTCCATAAGACTTGGACATATGATTGCTGAATAGACCTGTTTATGAGAATGGATACTGGAAAATAAATTAAACTAGCTGCTATCTTTAAGCAATCACTAGGAATTCCATCTGGAGATAGTGTAGCTGGTTTAAATAGTTTAAAGGATTTCTTGATTATTGTGATAGATACTGGTTGAAAGTAAAAAGAGTGAGTATTACTGACTTGGAGAGTGAGACGGACTGGAATACAGTCAGGTTATTTGAGGAGTTTGTGTTGTTTTGAGCTTGGTCGTAAAGGAGTTTAGTAATTCTAGAGATAAAGTAATCAATTAAAGTGTTGTCTGTTTCTTCAGGTGTGCAGTGCGGGATGGGATTTGGTTGTACATTTGAACCAGGGTGTAGTAATCTAGGAATGGTGGCCCAAAACTGTGTAGAATTCTTGTAGCATCTATTCTGCAAATTGGAGTAATAAAGTTTTTTGTCAAATGCAAACTTTTCAACCTGTTACAACAAATCTGGGCAAAGCCTGACATAATGCGGGTGCAAAGACTCAAAAATAGGGACACATTTTAAATATTGCTCTTATAAACTTAGAAAGTTGCTAGAATAACAGGATTTGTGTTAGTATGCATTTTCTGAAGGATATGAAGTCTGAATCTAAAATGCACGTCATTATTTAGTGATGTTAATCCTTAGATCATCCCAGGGATTTGTCAAAAAAAAAACACAATTTTTATGAGGAACAGACCAAAAATATTAAGCAAAAATCTGGACATTCTGTGAAAATGTCTACATTTGAGAGGTATGTACAGTGATCTACCATTTGGCTTTATTTCATGTGTATTTATATTGTTGAAGATTGTTTTCTGTTTATTACTGAGCCATGCCTTCCAGGCTTTATCTCTAGTCTTCCTTAATTGCCTGGTAGTAGGAGTGAGCCAAGGAGTAGGGTTGTTTTGCACTCTTTTAAGCATAAGGGGGTCATGCTGTTTAGTAGTTCCAAATGTCTTATTACAATAGACAGGAGCATTATCTAGTGGCAAGAATTTTAGGAAGTTCCAGTTTTAGTGATTTTAGTGAAGTGTTAAACAGCTCTGGATCAAGGTTGTTCATGTTGTGAGAGAATTTATATATGCATTCCGTGGGAGAAGTATGGCATTCTCTTGTGCAATACATGAGCAGGTGGACATTAAGTATGCTTGCTGAGATGCTGTCAATGCTTATATTGTTAGGATGACTTGTTTAGAACCAGTCGAAGGTTGGTAGTTGTTATTATTTTTCAGGTTGATTCTGGACAGATTACTAATTAGTTGAAAGACATTGTATAGATTTATACTAGAAGTCATTGTCTTAGAAATGAGACTTGACCAGCTGATATTAACATTGTTTAGTATAATTGTCTCTGTGGTTACATTGTTTGATAGCCAAGACAGAATGTTCTTCAATCTGCTGATTTTGACTCCAGGTGGGATATAAAGGATGACCATACATAGTGTTTTATGTGCATTTAGTTTTAGGTTACTTAGAAGTAATTTGACATTATGGTAGGAGGGTATGGGAGATGGGAAAGGTGACAGGTTTATGCTACTGTGGTACATTATTGCTACCCCTCTTACTTTTTTGTTTAGTTTATCAGCTCTAAGAATGTTAAAGTCATGGGGCATAATTTCTGTTTTGCAGATATTAGGCTTTAGCCAAGATTCTATTATTGCTAATATGTCAGGGGAGTGATATTTTATCCATGCCAGAAGATCTGGAATTTTGCTAACAATGCTCCTAGGGTTCATATGTAATAGAGTGAGTTTTTTGTTGCTATTTCTTATTTTGTCAGGAAAGGTGTTCAGGTTTTCAGGCAAAGCTGATTTATTTATGGAGTAACTCGGTGCCCGAAATGGTCTAGGGCTGGGTGAATGTTATCCGCTAGTAGTAGATTCAGTAGTATACGTGTCGAACAACTGGTGAAAAATACCTTTGAACCTTTTTTGGAGGTATGGAGTATTTTAGTGTAGTGAGGTATGTGCATTGATTTTTTATGTAACTGGGGACCTATATTGAAAAGAATGGATGAAGGGTTTACATTGTAGTCATGTGTCTTTTGGTAATATGTGAAGTATTCAAGGGAGTTATGTTTGGTAAGATGCTGAGCAGGTTAATAATATGAGTATGAGGAAGGTTAGAGTAAGACATTATATCAAAGTAGGGAGTGGGGAGTATAGGGTACAGGTGTGGGTTGCATATAGTAGTATTGTAGTTTCTTAGGATCATAGGAAGTTACGAGGCTAATGGCCCTAGAACCCTTATAAACCTAGCCAAGTTCTGCCCTTGTTTCCACAATTAGCACCTATTGCCGCTACCCAAGAGAGACACAGGTGGAACCCCTGGTGTGAATTTACAGTTACCCATCCAACCATCCAGATTGCACTTGAAGAGGGCCAAAGAGGTACTCTGCTCGACATAAATTGGGAGTCTGTCTCACAGGACAAAAACAATCTGATAAGATATACTAACTTTTTTTCAGTTTAACTTTTGTTAGTGGTGTTTATATATGTCTAAAAATGTATAGGTTAGCTTCATTATTGTTAGAGGGAGTTTCTTACTATGAAATAAGAAAATATATGTTACAGCTACAGAACTAGTCAGCCTAGAGTGTGTGTGTGTATGAGTGTGTGTGTGTGTGTGTGTGTGTGTGTGTGTGTGTGTGTGTGTGTGTGTGTGTGTGTGTGTGTGTGTGTGTGTGTATGCACACGCATGCATGCAGAAGGACTGATACACTATTAATGGGAGGTTAACTACCAGAACTAGCAGGCAGACTATATTTGAAAAAAGGCATTATTTAACTGTGACTACAGTAAGGGTTTGGCACTGGCAACGTCCCAAGTCTTTTTTGTATACTCATAGTGGTCAGTACAACAACAGGTGAAAAGCCAATCAAAATATCTGAGAGGACTTAAGGTTATTTGTAGCAGTTTTTTAGAAACAATAACATATAGGGCTGTTACTGCAGGCAAATAAAGCATGGTGCTTTTGAAATCTATTTCCATGACTGCATTTGGATTGTTTCACTTTGATATGCTCTACCATTGCATTTATGTCAGGCTTTCTTGACCTCACTTTTAATGAATATCTTTTTGAATAATAGGTACTTTTAATAAAGTTTAAGTTGAAGTTTATGTTTGCCTGACAATGAATCCCATGATTCTACGAGTGGTAGCTGCTATGTTTTTATAGGCATATAGGTTCATTGGTTCATAAGTTTGATACAGAAGATCATTAGGAACCTGACCACTGAAGACCCATTACTTGTTCTCTCTTTCAATAAGGGCTATAGAGAATATAGGTAGGAACTCCTTCGGGAACAACATCAGTAATGGCAACAGGTTCTGTTAACACTGTAGCATTAGAATTAAAGCCTTTGAATGAGTGTTGGTAGAACTACTGGCTTTGCAGAGGTGTAAGGGTCATTCATATAAACAAAAGAATATCGCTCAACTTTTTCAGTCAAGACTTCTTGACAAAACCACAAATAATAGGGGGGGGGGGTCAAAGGTCCAAAATCAAGAACAATTTTAAAGTATTATTCTAATTTATTTAATATAACAAGAGGTTTTGAATCAATGTGCATTTTAAGCAGTAAGAAGTATGAAACTCTAATATCTGATATTATTGACTGACTGTAATCCTCAGTGATTTACCAAAAAAAAAAATCTAAAATTTTTAAGCAGTAGGAGGCAAAATCAGTGATATTTTGTGTAATTGTGGACAGCTGATAAGTACCTGAAAGCCAAAGAGAGGTTCATAGGTTTGTAGGTGTACACTAGGCAAATGAACACAAGGGCCCTTAAAAGCCTAGGCATGCAACTCAAATGTAACCCACACATTTGATTTATATTTGATTTATAGGGAGTGATTTACCAACTACCTCTGTCCAACAGAGACATAGGAGACAGACCAGGGGTGAGTTTCTGAATACCTATCCATTGGTCCAAGTTGCGCTTTAATAGTGATAGTGAGGAACTTTGCTTCACGTGGTCTCTACTACATGTCCTATTTATATTGCAAGCAAAATTTAGGTCTTTTAATCTAGCAGTTCTGATGCTGTTTGTTTTGTGTATGTGCAATAGATTAATCAAAACAGGGTCCAGCGATACCTTGTATGCCAGACAAAGATCACCTTTCAGAAATCTGTATGATACTAAGTAAAAAGACAGGGCCTTGGTGCGATCATCATAGGACATTGTATTTACTCTCTGTAGTCTGTTTATAAGGAACCTTTGTGGATGTTCCAGTTGCTGCATGTGTTTGGTCAGGTGCATACCAAAGGAAGCATTATACTCTATAATTGACTTGATGAGGGCCGAGTACATTGGTATGATAACCTCTCTGGACTTAGATGCCATGCCCTTGCTTATAGGTTGAGCAACATAGAATGATTTTTTTACTACCTTGAGCACATGTTGGTCACAGGCTAGGTTACTATCTACATGATCAGATTTTAAGGGTGTTTTATTGATAATGCAGTTACACGGGGTGGCAGACTTCCCAAATGGTACTATAATGCATTTCTTGGTATTGAGTTTTAAGCCATGGCTTTGGCACTAAGTGTTTGTCTGTATTAAACCTTTATGAATAGTGTTCTCATCTCAGGGGGATCCAGTGACTGCTCCCAGTTTGCAATCATCTGTGACCTTGCTTAGCCAGAAGCCTCTGACACTGGCTTTGACATCTAAGAAGTAGATGTCAAAGATGACTGGATCTAGCACAGATCCCTGGAGGACTCCACTGGTGATCAGCCTCTTTATGGATGTGGCCTCACTGATTCTAACCTCCTGGGCCCAAGTGGAGTATTGTATAAATTGCCTTAGCCAGATCTAGGTAGGCAGTATGCAAAATTTTCCCCTCATACATTGCCTTAGTGACCTTTTCAAAGAAGTGCACCAAGTAAACATGACCTTCCTTTGAAAACGCCAAATGGGATGGATCCAGTAGTCTCTGGAAGTCTCCTATGTCCTTTTATTCATTTTTATTTATTTATTTATTTACATTTGTTGATCGGGAGTGTCCGACTGGACGTAGGTCCATTTTCAGAGGAGACCCGGGGAGAAAAGCTCCACAGTTAAAATAAATAGACAGTAGTTACATTGGATTACATAGCAATTAACAATTTGATTAACATAGCAATTAATTACATACATATTTACAGATGAAGAACATAGTACATCAGTAGACAACTAAAATCTTTATCTGCGAAGTACATAACAGACATTAACAAATGTTACAATAAGAAGTTCCTGCTGTATAATAAGTACTACGCTTATGAGCATCTGAGCTTGCTATAATCAAGGTAGTTAGTGGGGTGGAAAGAAAGGTAGTGGTTGGATGGGGTGGGTGATATCAGAGTGGGGGTTGCAAGGGCATAGCCAGCATGTTTTTAGGTGCACTTTTAGTAAAGTTTTGGAAGTGGGTACATTATGGTATGGAGGAAATTGTGGGTGGGAGGGAGTTCCATAATTTGGCTATGGCGTAAGAGAATAGTGCTTCATCAGCAGAGTTATTG
Source organism: Protopterus annectens (assembly GCF_019279795.1). Taxonomy (NCBI): domain Eukaryota; kingdom Metazoa; phylum Chordata; order Ceratodontiformes; family Protopteridae; genus Protopterus; species Protopterus annectens. The sequence continues at coordinate 1,015,049,609 of NC_056745.1, read as the reverse complement.
GCTTTAGTAATCTGTAAGTGATTTTTGTTGCTGGATCTTAGTGGTCTGGTGGTGCGATAGGGTTGGAGTAGATTCTGGAGGGATGGGACATTTAGTGGATGGTTTACTAGTTTATGGGCGAGTGAGAGTTGATACCATTGAAGGAGGTGAGGGAGTTCAAGCCAGCCCAGTTCAGCAAGTGAGAGACAGTGGTGACTATGGTAGGATGCCCCTGTGGTGAATTTGGCAATTTTGTTGTAGCAGGTTTCTAGCTTGTTTAGATCGCATTGCCTTAGGTTGGTATATATTGGAGAGGCATAAAGATGGGTGGAGATAAGGTGGGAATTTGCTATTTAAATCTTTGCTGCTTTGGTGAGAAGTTGCTTATTTCTGTATAACGCTCCTAGTTTTTGTGGACTTTTTTATGATCATGGATATATGAATGTCAAATTTTAGTTTATTGTCTATTTCCACTCCTAGCAATTTGGTGTGTTCAGTTGGGTATATAGTGGTGTTGTCTTTTGCTGTGATGTTAAAGTGAGAGTTATTTTGAGTATGTTTGGTGGGTTGGAAAATGAGTAGTTTAGTTTTGTTTGGGTTGAGTATTAATTGGGCATCAGATAACCAAGTTTGAAAAGAGGAAAAGGCTTTCTGTGTGACTTTTTGCAGTTTGGGTAGGGACTGGGCTGAGCAGATGATGGTTGAGTCATCTGCGTATTGTATGAGTGTGCCATGTTTGGTGGCAGAGACTAGATTATTGGTGTAAACAGAGAAGAGTAGGGGTCCAAGGATGGATCCTTGGGGAACCCCTATGGAGTCAGGTAGTTGGGGAGATATGTCATTCTGCCATACAACGGATTTTTGGTGGTCAGACAGGTAACTCTGAAACCAGTTGGTGACTGATTGAGAGAAGGATAGGTTACTGAGGACAGCGACGAGTTGTTTGTGTGGGACCATGTCAAATGCTTTAGATAGGTCTAGGAAAGTAGCAGAGGAGAGATAGCCATTGTTTTTATGCTGAAGGATAGTGTTAGTAAAGGAGAGTAAGGCAGTGGTGGTGCTATGGTTTGTTCGGAAACCATGTTGAGTATTGGAAAGGAGGTTGTTAGTAAGGAGGTAGTCTGAGACCAGAGAGTGTATGCATCTCTCTAGTATTTTGGAGAGTGGAGAGTGAATAGCTATGGGGTGGTAATTGGTTAGTTCTGTGGCGGGGCCACCTTTGTGGAGGGGAATTATATGTGATACTTTCCACAGTGTGGAAACGTAACTTTCTGACAGAGATCGGTTAATCAAGATGGATACTGGGTAGGCCAGAGCATCAGCTGTTATTTTTAGGTATTCACTTAGGAAGTTGTCTGCTGCTAATTTGGTGGGCTTAAGTTTAGTCCTTGTTGATAAGTACCATAAAAATTCTTTCCATGGCTTTGCAAATAATACTAGTCAGACTAAGGGATGTGTAGTTTCCAGGACCTGTTGAAGGTCCTCGCTTATGAAGGGAGATGACGATCGCAGTCCTCCATTCATGTGGCACAAAGCCTGTTTTAAGACTATAGTTAAATAATATTCCATAAGTCCTTATAAGTTGCATTTTAGACTATTCAGGAGACATCCTCGGATGTCACTGGGGCCCACTGAGGCCATGTTCTTGGCTTTGGTGAGTGTGCAGCCAGTACATGCTCCCTAGTTACATTTGGAGGGTTATGGTTTATGGCATTACTGGGTGGATGGTTGGGAGTGACAGGGAGGTAAAGCTGAAATAAAATTTGTCCACTAATAGGTTCACCATGTTATCAGGCTTAGTGAATTTGGCACCAGTAGTCACCAGTTCAGCACATTGCTGCATGCTGCCCTTAAGATTACTGACACAGCAGTAAAAGGCCTTATGCCAATCTTTCATGTGGGAGGATATCTTAACCACAAAGTTGGCTTTGCTTGACCTAATTAGCCATGTTCTTTGCCTATTTACTTTGATGAGAGAGTTTTTATCTTAATGGGAATTACCCCTATTGATTTTTGCCATTTTTACCTTTTGTTGTATATCTTGTTTAATTTGAGATACCACTAGGGCAGTTTGCTTCTTGGGCAAGTTCTAGAATTACATCTGGAAGATACAGCAGGCTATATGCAGCCACTGACATGGTTGTACAGAGTTTCCGAGAGCAGTTCAGCATATTGGGGTGTGTGAGTTTGTAGGCACATTAAATTTTGACAAACCATCACCTAACAACAGGTAATTTGCCTTGGAATAGTTCCTAACTGTTACTGGTTTTAATGGGATTATGGAGTTGATTTTGATTTTGAGGAAGACAGCTTTATGTTCAGACCTTACCAGTGAGAATGAGACATCAGGGTGGGGGGGGGGTGCAACATTCTCCCATATTTGTAAGCATGCCACCATGCCTCAGGATTCCCACTCCTCTTTTCTTGATATACTGGAAACTATTAGGGTTCAACCAAACACCCTAATAATGGGTGATTTCAACTAGCCTACCATTAACTGGGAAAACTACTCATACCAACTCCTTCACTCAACACTTTCTGGAATTCATAAATTCCAATGACCTGGATCAACTTATCCACACCCCCACCAGGGGCAACAATATCCTAGACCTAGTCATTACCAACATGAGTGACCGGTGTTCCACACCTGAAATCAACTCCTCGTTGGTCAGATCCAATCATAAGCTAATCACCCTAGATATCCACATCCCGCCCCCACCCACCATTAAGGAAACTGTGGTAAAAATTTTCTCCAAAGCCAACTTCATGCTTCTTAAGACAGAAGTGGCAAACTTTATGACACCCATGCAGATGGACAATACAGTTTTTATTTATTTAACATTTGTTGACCGGGAAATTCCGACTAGGTTCCACAGAGCCTGTTTTCAGCGGAGGCCCGGGGAGAAATGCTCCAGATGCATGTCTTTGGAATGTGGGAGGAAACCGGAGTACCCAGAGGAAACCCACTCGAACACAGGGAGAACATGCAAACTCCACACAGAAGGCACCCCAGCCGAGAATTGAACCAGAGAACCTCTTGCTGTTTGGCGACAATGTTAACCGCTGCACCACTGTGCCGCCCGCAGTTACAACTGCTGAATCCTACACAAATGCACTCTATAAGCACTTACACGAGTGCATGGATCATGATATCCCAAACAGAACCAAGATGCTATCCTCCAAAGAAAGCAAGCCAATCTGGTGGTCCCTTGCCATAAACAAACTCTACAACAGAAGGAAGAAAATTATTAAAATCCCATGAGTGTAGGAGCTCCCAGCCTCAGTAAGAAGCTGAGATCCCTTATAAGATCCTCCAAAGCTAGCTACGAAAACAAAATCACCACTGATTCTAAGGGCACCCGCAAAGCATTCTATAGCTAAGTCAAGAATCTCAATGCAACACCCAGGTCTGCTCTGAGTTACAGCACAATGGCATGAAAATTACAGAACCAAGTGATATTGCCAATGTCCTGGCAGATAGGTTCAGTACTAACTTTAGCCCCCTCTCACCCCCTAAAGGGTGCATATCTATACAGGAAGAATGCAGAGTCCCTGTAATCACATTTATGCAGGTAAAAGCTGCACTCTCTAAAACCAAAAACACAGCATCTATGGACCGGACAACATCCCAGGCTGCATTTTACATGAATTTCAGAACGAACTGGCTCCCCACCTAAGCACCATGTTCAATCATAGTCTCACATCAGGCTTTGTGCCCACTGAGGCCCCCACAAAGGGGGAGCCACCACTGATCCTGGGATCTATCGCCCTATTAGCCTGACGGGCCTGGTCTGCATGGCCATGGAATGTATCATCATGGCACTCATAAAGAAAGACCATTGGTGACCTCCAAACTCTGGACCCCACCAAGTTCGAGTTTGTGAAAGGCACATCATGCCTTTTGAACCTGATCAACTTCTTTGAGGCAGTCATCAAAGCCATAGATGAGGGTAAGGTGGTTCACACAACCTATCTTGACCTCGTCAAGGCTTTCAACACCATTCCCCATTCTGGAATTATAGCTAAACTCACTAAACTAGGTATAAATCCCTACATCACAAGATGGGTTGCCAACTGGCTAACTGACAGAGCCACACTGTAAAAGTTGGAGACTCCAAATCTGACTTCAATCCAGTGACAAGTGGAGTACCACAGGGTTCAGTCCTGCGATCTTTCCTGTTTGGTATCTACTTCTCTGAAGAACAGGCTAACACAGAAGGCCTCTGTCTAATGAAGTTTGCAGAGGATTGCAAACTAGGAGCCATAGTCAAGTCCTCAAGTGATGTGGACATCCTGCAGAAGGGCCTCACTGAGACAGATGCCTGGTGTCAGAGGCATGGCTTCAAGCTCAATGCCAAAAAGTGCGTTGTCATCCCCTTTGGTAAAAACTCTGTACCCATGAACTACCACATTAACGGCAGTCTGCTTAATGCTGAATGTGTGATAAGAGACCTTGGGACCCAGGTGGACAGTAGTCTCTCCTTTGATAATCACATCACCAAAGTAGTCAGGAATTCCTTCTATGTGGCAGACCTCATCACAAAAGGGTTCTCATCCAGGAAAAAAGAGCTCATTGTTCCCCTCTACTCGGCACTCATTAGACCCATCATAGAGTACAATGCCCCTTTTGGAATGTACCTCACAAGACAACTGCAGCAGCTGGAAAGGCCACAGAAGTACCTCACAAAGAGGATTACTGGCCTTAAACAGATGCCCAACACTGACCATCTCAAAAAACTCCAGCTTTACTCTGTAGCATATCGCCTACTCTAAGGAGATCTCTGCCTAATATATAAAGCTATGTTAAACCCAGAGCTGTTGGACATGCTACACCTAAAGAAATTCCAATCCCTTCGAGCCACACACTCTAGGGACTTAAACCTTGTCACCACAATAAACAGGACATGCTGGAGGGATAGATTCCTGTCCCAGAGACTTCCTATACTCTGGAACAAGCTACCCATCTATGTCAAGCAAAGTTCCTCATTAGCACTCTTCAAGAAAAATCTTGATGAGTGGATGGGAAATAAGAAATACACCCCTGGGATCACTTCTGTGGCTCTGCTCAACAAGGGCACAGGAAATTAACTTTCTTGGATGGCATAAGCCAGGAAACTTTGTTGGCTAAGCTTACTTAGACCCTTGGGTCGATAGCCTAGTACCTACCTATGAACCTATGAACCTATAAGTTTCAGTATGTTGGAGCCTCAAGTGGTGTATTCACTATTTGGTCAAGTGTACTTGCATTTAAAAAGTCCAGGAATCTCTTTGCCTGTAGAATTGAGGCCATGTATGATTTTCAATTTATGGAGGGGTAATTAAAGTCTCCCATGAGTAGGGTGTTAGCTTAGATGGTAAGTGACTCCAGTAGATCCAAGCATGCATTTTGAGCTTTTTGGGGATATGAAGGGTGACTTATAACTGGCTAGGATATGGTACGGGATTTTGTTTCTGGTTATCTGGACATGGAGGAACTCCAGTGCTTCATCTTGTTTGACCACTTTAAAGATATGCTTGCTACTGATGTGGATTGAGACACCTCTTTCTTTAACCCTTGTCTGCGCAGCTACTGGTCTAAAAAAGTGGGAGGCACCGAAACCTTGTACTGCTTGGGTAGTCTCTGCCACTTTAAACCACATCTTGATAACTGCACAGATATCTATATTCTTCAGTGTGATGAGGACTTAGAGGGAGTGCAGTTTTTATTTAGCTCCTGGCATTGAGTTGTAACACCCTGACGTTTTATTGAGTTAACTTTGCTATGTTGGTAGGTTTGTTAATTTGACATTGCCTAAAAAAAGCAGTATGGGGGCAGATAAAACCTTAGCCAGTATTCAAAAGCCTAGAGGGGGAAGGTGCAGACCATTCTTGGCAAAGATTGTGGTCTGTTGACCATGTCCTTCCAAGTTGACAAATACTGGATCCCCTTAGAATGACACCAGAAAGACAGCGAGTTGTTGAACTCAATCAGTTTTTGCTCATATTATGGCATCATCCTCAGTGATGGTAATATGCTGCTCAATGCCAGAGTCATACCAGGCTGAGACACATAGTGGGAAAGCTCTATAATGTCTCTCTTCATATAGTTCAGGGAGGTATATCTTAGGCCATTTACATTTATTTATCTATTATTTATTTGGTACCTGTGGCATAATGACTAGAGTGCATGCGTGATTCGGTGGATCCTAGCTCCAGATAAACAATTAACAGTTATCTTCTCCTTGTTTAGCCTGGTTAGAGAGGCATCAGCATATCTTACAATGGAGACTCCTATGAAGAGAATCCTGGGAAGTGTGCTTGCTTGCCTTATGGGCTTAGTGTTTGGGTCTCCACTAAGAGTAATGGTTTGTGTAGTGTTAGGTGATAATTTTTTTTCTGAGTGCCTTTGGGCTTGCTGATGCATCACTCTGACAGAGGGCGGGCTAGGTGATCTTTGTTGTTTAGTAAGATCGCTTTTAAGTCCCTCAGAATATGCCAGTCCATGTGTATGTTGTGTGCTATGTGAGGTGGGTGTTGCATTTGTGATTTTGACAACCTGATATGGACTTGTATCTGAGAGTTTAGCCTCCAGTTTCATTGTTTAATTATACCTCTCACATATTGTATCTGATTCTTTAAGGATTAAGTAATTTTAAGTAAATATGAGGCAACTGCTACATTACCTCAAGATGCCCATATCCACAATCCTGGCTACAGAGAGGTTAGGAAATTCCATATCAATACTGTCCAGTTTTTTGATTTGTGAGCTACAAAGGGTGGTATATTGGGGTTATAAGGCTATTAAGGGTGCTTTGTTTGTGCAGACTAATTAGGGTGCATTATTGGGACAGATTATGGTAAATAGTACTAAATTCTGCTAACTTAAATGTTTACATAATACTGAGTTCTGCTAAATCTATAGGCATTGCTACTTGAGGCCCAACTAGATGCTCTAAGCTTGTTGGTGCACAAGGTATTTGCACTATATTGTTGCTTTACAGGTTTCAGCTTTATGGGCTGTTCTACACAGAAAATCTGCTTTCTAGGTGTTTGCTACTGTACAGGGCACTGCTAACCCAAGTAAGTATGCAAAATGTATTGCAGTGTAGGACACAAAACCACGAAAACTAAATAATGAGCCCTCTGGCCAATAAAATGCTACACTGAGTCATTTTGTGTATTTAAAACATCAATGAAGACCAAACAACAGTGGTATAAATAGATTTAAATAAATAAAAAAATGCTGGAGAGGCACAGCAAGAAACAAGCTGGAATTAGCATAAATGAAGTTTGGGACAGACCAATTTGTCCAGGAGCATCTTCAATTGGGGTTATACAAATAGAGCAGTAGGAACAAGGAGGATGACGGGAGGATAGGGTTAAATAGTGATGAGGAATGTGTAGGAGGAAATGAGGCTAGGGTAGGGAGGGGCTTGGACGGTTTTAGGCAAGAGTAAGTGTAGTAGGAGTCACATTTTTGGCATGAACTTGCTATCCCAGGTTCTGTGTCCCAAATAAACTATAGGTATTGGCGTGGTTAGGTAGGCCTTAGAATGGTTGCATGTGGAACAGGTGGGTAATGCTCACTAGTGATGTGTGGTAGTACTGTGTTGTGTTTTTTTTCCCTCTTCTTCTGTTTTGTCTTTTTGCCTGGTGGTTTTAGTGAGGTACAACTCGGTAAAGTGTGAGATACTACCCTTCAGCAGAGTTATGCAGGTGCAATCTGGTGGTTTGCTGACTTGTTATGTCTATTACTAAGATGCATCATGCATATGGGAAGCTTGGGGTGAATGGTGGGTCTTCATCACTCAGCATGTTTTGGTTGTTTCGGTATTCGGCACCCCCCCCTTTTCTTTTCTCTGTTTTGTCAGCAGGTAGTCCTTGCTTTGGGCTGCTTTTGTTTTAGGTTACTGGGACCATATTTAAGGATGTTTGTTTCTTTTCTTTTATTGGGTATTAGTTCAAAACACAAAAAGTAAAAAGAGGGAAAGGGAGAGAGAGAGAGCTGGTGGTGCAGATGTGTTACAGTTGAGCCACAAATGGTTTCACGGGCTATGAGATCTCCAATCAAATGGTTCCATTCTGAGCATGCAAGATGCGATAATAATATCACAAATAGGATAGGGTAATTCATACCTTTGCTAACAAACAACCCAAACTTACACCAAACTGATGAAAAACGCCGAAGACAAGTTTGAAAAACTGCCGGTTTAATTAAACGCTCAAATAAAAACACGTTTTTCGTTCCACCTGAATGTAGGATTTCTTCAGAAATTCAATACAACAATAATTTTAAGAACCTCTATATATAGAGTTCGTGCCAAAATTTTATCCCACAAAAATCCTTATGTTCTTAAAGAAACATGCCTCGGATACTTATGTCCAAAAATAAAATACATTTTATTTAAAATGTTTTTATGAAAACATATTACATAACAACTAGAAATGCAGCAGCTCTGAGTGAACATTTAGCCATAACAACTCGAGTCCCCCGATATATAAAATACATTTATAAATTATTAAAATACATTATTAAATTATTAAATTATTAAAATACACTTCCATGGCCATAAACCAACTTTTAACCTACATCTACTAATCCAAAATACCTTAATAGTCATATAAATAATACAATGAACATTGAAAATATTAATTAAGATGATAGTGATACAATAATACAATTCTATAAAAGAAAATGAAAAGATGCAAATATGACTATTTTGACCCTGCCTACATTGCACATGAAGCTTAACTTAAAAAATTAATTTATGTGATGTATATGAATACACCATTGTTGTAAAATACTTAAAACCTATTTTATGATTCAATTAAATAGAATTAATACCAAATAATTAATGATGAATATGTTCACACAATTAAAATGATGTGATATATAAATTTAAACCACAGATATATTAAATTTTAAAAATACATATATTTTATATACTATCTGTGCTACCGATATTATAGTTCCGATGGAATACATTACACTCATCTTTCTAAGCTCCTCAATTTCAATAAACACATGATAGAGCATTTATCATTCAGGCCTGGGTACATATGTGCATTAAGCCTTATTTGCCAAAATAATTCCATTTTCTCTAATAATAAACCATAAGGTCCCCCTCTTCCATCTTGTGTGATCTAATGAATCACCTTGAACTTAAACTTGTGATCAGGATGGGCAGCAGTATGTCTAGCCAAAGCATTATCCTCCTTTTGCTGAATTATACTTCTCAAATGTTCAGATACCCTATCCCTTAGTCTTCGATCTGTTTTCCCTAAAAGGAAGGACATGTTTGGCATTTTGCTACATATACCACTCCCCTGGTGTTACAATTAAATTTCCCTTTAGTAGTAATTTGGAAACCATTGATGTCAATGTAGCTACCCACATCCATTGTATGACAATAGGGACAACATCCACACTGCATCATGCCTATATTTCTCTGAGTAAACACTTTCTGTCTCTGAAATATTTCTTTAAAACTAATACCTTTTCTCCAAACAGCTTTGGGCATGAATTTAAATTTTGAGCCCAAAGTAATGTCATCTTTTAAAAGAGACCAATTTTTGATAATGATTTCCCTTATTTGACCATGATTGGAGGAAAAATTCATAATACATGCAAGATTAAATTTATTTGATTCATGATGTACTATGTTAGAATCAAACTCCGAAATAATCTGAAGATTATCTTGGTTAGGCTCAACGCCTGAATGTAACCTGAGTATTGGTTCATAAACCCCACTCATTCTCTAGGATGTCACCTCTTGTGTGATTTCTTCTATCAATTTAATCGGATATGCCCTATTTAGGAACATTTGCCTTAAAGCCAAACATTCTTCTTGAAAATTCTCATTTGTTGTAATCATTTTTACTCCCCTCACCAGTTGGCCTTTTAAGACTGAACGTTTTTGATATAAAGGGTGGGCACTTGTAAAATGTAGAAATTTGTTTGAATATGTTGGCTTCCTATGCAATGTGGCTTCATAGCACTTTTGTAGTGTATTTTTTGTTAGATTTACATCCAAATAGACTATAGATGTAGTATGAAATGAATGGGTGAATCATAAGAAGTCTGTTGTACCATTCATTATGGTTACCAAATGTGTGGCTATTTGTGCTGATCCTTCGATGACCATAAATATGTCATCAATGAATCTTACATAATATCTAGTTACATCTTTAAAAAGATTGTTGACAAAAATATATGTGCTTTCCCATAGGACAATACCAGTTTGGCATAACTAGAGCCACACGGTGAACCCATTGCCACTCCTTTTTTCTGTATGTAAAACTGTTTATCAAACAAAATGAAATTATAAGATAAAATGATTTCTAAAATTTCTTGTAGTAAAGAAATTTCAGTTTCAGGAGCATTTTTTTGCCGCATTCTTGCTATCATCCATTCTATTCCCTGCTGTTGAGGAATACTAGTATATAACTCTTTAACATCTATTGTCAATAAGTTATACTGTTCTTTATAGGTGAGGTTATTGAGACTACTCAAAAATGCCCAAGAATCCTTTAAAATCCATTGTTCCTTTGTTACATACTTTTTTAGTATAGAATCAACAAATCTGGCACATGCATAAGTTGATGAATTCCTTCCATCTACTATTGGCCTGAAGGGAGGGTTCCGAAGATCTTTATGGATTTTCGGAACTCCAAACATATATGGTACTCTGTGGGACAAAATCATTAGATAATTGAATGTATGTAAATCAATTCTTGCTTCAATGAAAAGCTCATTAAGAAAACTCTTAATAAATTGGTTAGCTCTATTGTATTCATTTAATGATGCTAAATGGTAAGCCTCGCCTACTAAGATGTCTTTAATACGGCTTTCATAATCTGGCAAATCCATAAAAACCAAAGCCCCACCTTTTTCTGGATTCATGATCCTAATATTTGCAGACAATAAACATTCAAGATCTGTGATTCATCAGGTCACACAAGATGGAAGAGGGGGACCTTATGGTTTATTATTAGAGAAAATTGAATTATTTTGGCAAATAAGGCTTAATGCACATATGTACCCAGGCCTAAATGATAAATGCTCTATCATGTGTTTATTGAAATTGAGGAGCTTAGAAAGATGAGTGTAATGTATTCCATCAGAACTATAATATCGGTAGCACAGATAGTATATAAAATATATGTATTTTTAAAATTTAATATATCTGTGGTTTAAATTCATATATCACATCATTTTAATTGCGTGAACATATTCATCATTTATTATTCATTATTTATTAATTAATTATTTGGTATTAATATTATTTAATTGAAGCTTAAATCATAAAGTAGGTTTTAAGTATTTTACAACAATGGTGTATTCATATACATCACATAAATGATTTTTTTAAGTTAAGCTTCATGTGCAATGTAGACAGGGTCAAAATAGTCATATTTGCATCTTTGCATTTTCTTTTATAGAATTGTATTATTGTATCACTATCATCTTATTTAATTTTTTCAATGTTCATTGTATTATTTATATGACTATTCAGGCATTTTGGATTAGTAGATGTAGGTTAAAAATTAGTTTATGGCCATGGAAGTGTATTTTAATAATTTAATAATTTAATAATGTATTTTAATAATTTATAAATGTATTTTATATATCGGGGGACTCGAGTTGTTATGGCTAAACGTTCACTTAGAGCTGCTGCATTTCTTGTTGTTATGTAATATGTTTTCATAAAAACATTTTAGATAAGATGTATTTTATTTTTGGACATAAGTATCCGAGGCATGTTTCTTTAAGAACATAAGGATTTTCGTGGGATAAAATTTTGGCTCGAACTCTATATATAGAAGTTCTTAAAATTATTGTTGTATTGAATTTCTGAAGAAGTCCTACATTCAGGTGGGACGAAAAACGTGTTTTTATTTGAGCGTTTAATTAAACCGGCAGTTTTTCAAACTTGTCTTTGGCGTTTTTCATTAATTCATACCTTTACTGTCCTGCCTGTGCAGAGTTTCATTTTGTTTCAGCAAAACATCAAAACCTCTCAGCCTGGTGCTTGCCTCTTCTTGAATTCCTCTTAAAAGAAGAGAGAGAGAAAAAAAAAAGAAAGAAAAAAAAAGCTGCCCATTGCCATGTAGTCGAGTGTCACAGGCTTTTGTGTAGTGGATACTGTTATTTGTAATGACAGTGGTGGTTCATTTCCTAGTGTTCTGGCACTTGGAAGCTGTGTAGTGAAGCCTTGAACACCTTTCACGGGCTGCGAGCTAGCTCAGATGGCTGTGTTACGCACATGCACAGTCTGCTTTAAAAGAATTAATCAGATCTGGTGGTTAGACATTATGGAATAGGTATTAAAATTGCATGTTAATTTGTTTGCATGGTGCTTGTGAATATAGGTCTGGTGTCTTCCTGGTTGGCGTATTTTGTGGGCTTTGGTTGGACAACATGGTGGTTATTAATGAGGGTTTCATTAGAGGCAGTAATGGCAGCATTATTGTTGTTTTCTGTGGAGTTTTCATGCTCGTGGTTTTGGTCTTACTGTCCCCCAAGCTTACAGCTGTTGCTGGGTCTTTCCCTGGGCGGTGAAATGCCTGCACTGTTTTTTTTTTTTCCTTCGAGCTGTGGAAGGTTAAAGTCATTGGCACAGCTTTTATGTAGGGATGGCAATATTGTGCGACCAGCCTGTTTCATCAGAAAAACAGAATTTACCAGTTTATGATGTTTGGGTTTCTATATCTCACTGGTCCAAGAATAGCCAGATTTCGTCTCATAGTTTGGTGTTACTGATAAGTGAAGTCAGTTAAGAATGACAGAAACTTCAGAAAAGCCATGTTAATACAAACCAGTTGTTCTCTCAACTTTTGGGATGGGTGATTCCTAAGTGGTTATGATCAATATTTAATAATTGTCTGGTTTCTTGCTGTAAGAGCTGTTAGGCATGTTAGGAGTATTGTTGTTTCTTGTGGGGCTGTGGCTGTTTTCTCTTGTTTCTCATAGATGGGGTCACATGAGGCTTTTCGTGGGTCTTTGGGTATTGGCTGTTGGCCATACAGCCATGTGGTGCATCATACCACTGATCTGGACAGAATTTGCCTTGTATATTTGGTCCATTGTCATAAAATTGTGGCTTTCTGACAATTAGTGGCAAATCATTAAAGGCTGAAGTTAGAAAATACAGACACAAGGGAGGATAAAGACTGACTCTAGGGATGAAGTTAGTAAGTAATTGTATGACGTGGGGAATATAGGTTAAGTAGGAGTAGGCAGTTAAGTAATATAATTAGTTAAATGTAGATAGCAGACAGAAAATGAGTTCCATTTTGAATATCCAGGCTACCGCAACCTGTTCTATAAACCTTTTAAGTTTGTAAGAGGAATATTTAAAATACTACCTGACTGTATTTTATAAACTGCTGGTCAGCTATTAGGTTTGCTGCACTGTGTCCATTTTGTTCCATATTATGCTGGTTAGTGTACCTCATTTGGAGATGAAAGGTTAAGAGCTAGGTAGATGGTTTTACAATATAAGTTAGCTTGGCTTTGCTAATTGATGTGGTCTGGAATCGCAAGATTACCCGGGTTGTGGATATTGATAGGTCACTTTATAGGTTCATAGGTTTATAGGTTGGTACTAGGCTATCGGCCCTAGGGCCTATGCAAGCCTAGCCATAACAATTCCCTGGATATTTCTTCCCACAATATTTACTTCTCCGGACCCCTGTCTAGCAGTGTGACTGACATGATCCCTGGGGTGAATTTCCTATCTCCCATCCAATCATCAAGGTTCCTTTTGAAGAGGGTCAATGAGGCACTCTGCTTGACATGTATGGGCAGTCTATTCCAGAGTATGGGCAGTCTCTGGGTCAGGAACCTATCCCTCCAGCATGTTTTGTCCATTGTGATGACAAGGTTTAGATCCCTGGAGCGTGTGGCTCTGAGGGATTGGGATTTCTTTAAGTGGAGCATGTCCAACAGCACAGGGTTTGACATGGCCTTGTATGTTAAGCAGAGATCGTCTCTGAGTAGACGATATGCCACAGAGTATAGCTGGAGTTTTTTTAGATGGTCAGTATATGGCATCTGCTTTAGGCCTGTGATTCTTTTAGTGAGTTATTTCTGTGGCCTTTCCAGCTGTTGCAGATGTCTTGTGAGGTACATACCAAATGGGGCATTATACTCTATAATGGGTCTAATGAGGGATGAGTACAGTGGGGCAATGACCTCCTTTTTTCTGGATGAAAAGCCCTTAGTGATGTGGTGTGCCACATAAACAGGATTTCCTGACTGTTGTGGCAATGTGGTTATCGAAAGTGAGACCACTGTCTACCTGTGTCCCTAAGTCTCTCATCACACCTTCAGTGTTTAGTGTCCTGCCACCTATGTGGTAATTCATGGGTACATGTTTTTTTTCCAAAGGGGATAACTATACATTTCTTGGCATTAAACTTGAGCCCATGGCTCTGGCACCAGGCATCTGTTTCTGTAAGGCCCTTTTGTAGAATATCCACATCATTTGGGTATTTAATAATGGCTCCCAGTTTGCAGTCATCTGCAAACTTTGTTAGCCAGAGTCCCTTAGTGTTGACCTGTATTCAGAGAAGTAGATGCCAAACAAGAGTGGTCCCAGGACTGAACCCTGAGGTACTCCACTTGTCACTTGTCTGGAGCTGGATTTTGAGTCGGCTACTTTTACAGTCTTGGTTCTGCCAGAAAGCCAGTTGGCAACCCATCGAGTGACGTAGGGATTTATGCACAGCTTAGTAAGTTTATCTATGATTCCAGAGTGGGGGATGGTGTCAAAGGCCTTGGCAAGGTCCAGATAGGCTGTGTGGACTGCCTTACCTTCGTCCACAGCTCTGGAGACTGATTCAAGGAAGTCAATCAGATTCAGAAGACAAGATCGGCCCTTCAAAAACCCAAGCTGGGTGGGGTCCAGTGTTTGAAGGTTGCCAATGTCTTTGTTTATAAGTTTCATTATAGTGCGTTCCATGCCCTTGCAGATAAAGGCTTGTCAGACTGATGGGACAGTAGTTCCCTGGATCCAAGGTGGATCCTCCCTTGTGGAGCGGGATAACTGTAGCTGTGCGTCACTCAGTGGGCACAAAGCCTGAGGTGAGGCTATGATTAAACATGACACTTAGGTAAGGTGCCAGTTCATTTTGTAGTTCATGTAGTACACAGCCTGGGATGTCATTTGGTCCCATGGATGCTGTATTCTTAGCTTTGGAGAGTGCGGTTTCTACCTGTGTGGCCGTGATTACTGGAATTTGGCAATCTTTTGGTATTGAGATGGGCCCTTTAGGGGGTGAGAGGGGGGTGAAGTTGGCACTAAATCGATCTGCCAGGATATTGGCAATATCTTTGGGATCAGTATATTTAATGCCATTCTGTTGTAGCTCACAGCAGATCTGAGCATTGCCATTTAGATTCTTGACATAACTATAGAATGCCTTGTGGTTGTCTTTGGAATCTTTGGCAATTTTATTTTCATAACTAGCTTTTGAGGATTTTATGAGGGATCTCAGTTTCTTACTGAGGCTGGTGAGGGAGTTTTTGCATCCTGGGATTTTCCTCTTTTCTGCAACAGTTTCTTCCTTCTGTTATATAGTTTGTTTATAGCAGGGGATCACCAGATTGGCTTCTTTTTTTTGGAGAAGAGCATCTTGGTTCTATTTGGGATGGCACGATTCATGCACGAGTGGATGTGCTCGTACAGTGCTTTAGTGTAGGATTCTGCAATCGAACTTCCAGATCCCATCTGCGTGGGTGTCGTGAAGTTTGTCTCTTCTGACTTCAGTAGCATGAAGTTGGCTTTGGAGAAGTTTTTTAAGTTTCCTTACTGGGGGGTGGGGGTGGGATGTGGATGTCAAGGGTGATTTGCTTATGGTCAGACCTGACCAATGAGGGGGTGACCACTGGTGTGGAGCATCTATCTCCCATGTTGGTAATGACCACGTCTAGGATATTGGAGCCCCTGGTGGGACAATGGATTAGTTGATCCAGGGCGTTGGAATTTATGAATTCCAAGAACCGTTGGGAAAAGGAGTTGGTATCTGAGTAGTTTTCCCAGTTAATGGCAGGGTAGTTGAAATCACCCAGTATTAGAGTATTTGGTTGTATCTTAATATTTTCCAGTATGTTTAGAAAGGGGTAGTGAGAATCTTGGGGCATGGTGGAGGATCTGTAGCAAGCTACAATTTGGATTGCAGTCTTACCTAGTGTTAGTTGCTCCTGGAGAATTTCAGATGCATTGTGTTAGGCAACTAGCCTGGAGGTGTGAATATCCTTGGTGAATATGGACACTTCTCCACTTTTAGTGTTTCAGTCTTGGTTTTGTGGCCGAAAAGTGTGATAAGAATTGTAGCCTGGTATTGCAGGGGTGCTCTCTGGAGCCTTGAACCAGGTCTCAGTTACTGCATAGATATCGATGTTCTCCATTTTTAGGAGTGCCTCAAGAGAGTGCACTTTGAGGTTTAGACTTCTAGCATTGAGTAGCATTACCTTCAGATTTTGCATGCTTGTATCTGTTACGGTGGTGGTTTTATCCTTTGAACCTTGCCTAAAAAAGGCACTATAGGAGTGGCAAGAGCTTTAGCCAGTAACCTGAATCCCAGGGGTAACAGATGCAGACCATCTCTGGCAAAACATCGTGGTTTGTCGATCATGTCTTCCCAGTCAGACAAATACAGGATCCCCTTTGAATGACACCAGAAGCTTAGCCAATTGTTGAAGTCAATCATTTTGTCCTTATACTGTGGTATCATTCTGGGTGAAGGCAGGATGCTACTCAGGGCTAGGGTCATACCTGCCTGGGTCACATGATCCAAGAGCTCTTCCATGACGCTTTTCATGTAGTCCAGGGAGGTATGTCTTAAGTCATTCACTCCAGCATGGACAATGACAGAATCGTATTTGTACTTGTTGTGGAGAGACTTGAGTGCATGCGTTATGTGGCGGATCCTGACACCTGACAGGCAGCTGACTGTAATTTTCTCCTTGTTCAGCCTGGTGAGTGGGACATCAGTGTGCCTGACTATAGAGTCACCTATGACTAAAGTGTTGGGTACATTGTCTTGCCTTAGGGCCTGTTGTTGGTTGGCACACTGGTGTTGTGAGCAATGTGTCACTTTGGTTGTGACTGATGTTTGTTTGCGTTTCAGCTTCGGAGGTCCTTGTAGCTTGGGCAGGTTAATGTTAAGGGCCTCTGCATATGTGGATTTAGTGTTGCTATTTGTGGGTGTTGATGGTGTGGGTTTTGAAGGGCTATGAGTTGCTTGAGGTGTAATGCTGGTGTTAACCTTCTCCTCTTGACTGTCTAGCACAATCTTGGCCAGAGAGAGCTTTGCTTCCAGTTTGTCTATGTAAGTGCATCTCTCGCAGGTTGCAGTGTTGGGTGGTAGGAGGAGAGGATTGTCTGTGTACATGAGGCAGTTGCTGCATTGCCCCAGTATGCCCAGATTCACCAGGTGGACAGGAGAAATCACTGGAAGCTGACCCTTGGACATGCCTGTTTAGGTGCTTTTTTGTAAAGTTTAAGAGCTGTTTTCCCTTACCTTTGCAAGGTACTTTGCAATTATAGGCTGTTTAGTGCCTATGATTAAATTCTCCTTATTGACAAAGAGAGCTGAGTGTTTGTATCAATTTCAGGCTTCCTAGTGCTTTCCAGCAGGTTCTAGAGCAAGTGATAGTCACAGGGGGTTCAGATTGTAGTGCTATTACTGAGACACCAGTTAGTTCTAAGGGAAAATTTGAAGAGCAGAGTTTCTGGAACCTGGAATAGTTTAACTGTAGCCTCACAGTTCTGCACGATGTGAAAAAAGTGCAAACACATGCATTTTTAAATCAGAAAGTAGAAAGGGATAGAAATTAGCGCAAAAAGGCTAATAAAATTACAATTTCAGAGCTGGAAACCACTCCTCTAGTGTTAGATAGGCAGTGCAATGCTCACCAGTCCCACTGGTAAGCAGTAGGACTTCCCTCTACCACAGCAAGGTCTGGATAGCTCTGAACACAGAAAATAAAGTCCTGAGACAAGCAAAGCCTGGGATGTGGGCTGGCTAGGAAAGGTGGGAAACAAGCAAACAAGATAGTATTTTTTTTTTGTTGAAACAGGCTAAACAATGCAATAATACAGTAAATAAACACAGAAAAGGCTAACACACTTGAGTGTGTAGTCCTAAACAGTAAATGCAATTATAACTCTACAAAATTAGCAATTTAAAACTTTTTAAATGAAGCAAGGCAAGTGCACAACTGAAAAACAATTTAAGAGGCAGTAATACAGCAGAATAAGTAGCTAGTCTCACAACTGAAAAATGATTTCAGAGACAGTAATACAGCAGAATAAGTAGCTAGTCTACATATACAGAGAAACCTATATATACAGAAAAGCAGCTACAACACACAAACAATTCAGATGCAGTGCAACCTAGAGCACTTGAGTTGTAGCAATATTAAGGCAATTACAGTTATAATAAATGCTCTAAAATATACTCTATATTTCCAAAATGTTTTAGAAGCACAGTCAGAACACAAGGAGATTCAGGCAATTTTTTTTTTGAGAGGGAAAAAGGAGAAACAGAAGGCCTTATCAAATGTTCTCTCTGTATTAGGTAGAATGAGCTAATGACACTAGACTGGGAGGAGTGTCCCAGATCAGATTTACAGTAGGGGTGCGCAACTGCAAAGCCCAGAGACAGCAAATCTGAACTAGAACAATACTAAAGCTATTAACCTACAGACAGTGGTTAGAAAAACATTTTATATAGCCCACCTAATCATGAAGGGATTCACATCTAGATCAGGGGACGTCATCGTGCCTCTTTACTCATCCCTCATCAGGCCCATAATTGAGTACAATGCCCCTTTTGGGATGTACCTTACCAGACACCTGCAGCAACTGGAAAGACCCCAAAAGTACCTCACCAAGAGGATCAAAGGGCTCAAACAGATGCCATATGCTGCCCGGTTAAAGAAACTCCAGCTCTACTCAGTGGCATACCGCCTGTTCAGAGGCGATCTGTGCCTGACGTATAAAGCCATGTCCAACCCGGAATTAATGGACATGCTGCACCTCAGAAAATCCAAATCCCATTGAGCTACGCGTTCGAGAGACTTGAACCTCAGCACTGAAATAAATAGGACATGCTGGAGGGACAGATTCATAACCCAGAGGCTCCCTTCACTCTGGAATAAAATCCCAGTCCAGGTTCGGCAGAGTCCCTCATTGACTCTCTTCAAGAGGAATCTTGATGAGTGGATGGGAGATCGTAGGTTTACCCCGGGTATCACTTCTGTGTCACTGTTAGACAGAGACACAGTATACTAACCTCAAAAAAGGGCATAGCAAAATAAATTTAAAATGGGTGGCGAAAGCCAAACACATTCTGGCTAGGCTTATAAATGCCCTAGGGCAGATAGCCTAGTATGAACCTATGAACCTATGAACAGTAAGCACTACAGAAAGCCACAAAATTAGAGTTTTTAAACAGATAAAGGAGCAATGAGACTCTACAGAATGCTTTTAACTACAAACAAATCAGTTACCCATGCAGATTAGTTAATAGCAATAAAATACACTAAAAAACTATGCAGCAGGCAATAAAAAGTGCTATATATAAATTGCTAGAAACAATAATCAGTATAAATAATCCAAAAAAAACAGGATACTTTTATATCTCAGCTCAGAGTTGTAGTCAACACCTCTCCTCCACTCTGCTCAGTGTGTAGTTTTAACATACTTGACTGGTGGTTAAACTTAGCTTGGGTATTTGATAGGGTCAATGTAAGTATAGCTTCGGTTATGGCTGCTTTGTCATAGATGTGAGTGGTGGTGGTACATTCCTTCCTGTGGTTGCCAGGATAGGTTGTCCTTGAAAATGTCTTGGAATGTGTGTTTATGTATTTTGGATGATTTACATGTCTTTTCTTTCTTGAAGATGGGGTCTTGGAACTTTGTCTGGGGGTTACAGGTGGGGTAGAATCTCAAAATTACAAGAGTGCAGATTGCTATGTGGTTACTGGTTTTAGGGCCCTAGGAGGTCAGCCAGGTTTTATTTATTTTACTCATATGGCCCCTATTGACGTTTGGGTTAATAAAATTGCATTTTGAATAGTCGAATTAGGTTGTTTGAGTAGGGGTTAATAAGTTGTTGTAGCTTACCATTGTGTTGCTTCTGGTTGATTCACTTGGTTAGTCTTTGGGGTAAGCAGATAGGTTTGGTCATAGGAATTTCACATTTTGTTTATGACTTTGTAGGAAGTTTTTGGGGGTGGGGGCACAATTTTAACTGGTTATGGAGACTGCAGATTGTATGATAAAGCAGCAACTGGGGATGTTGTGTGTCTAGAGTTTCAGCTTAACATGGTGCAGGTTTAGTGGGAGTTGGAGTTTAGGGTTTATTTTAAGGTGTTTTATGGTGGTCTTGAGGTCATTAATAGGGTGGTTATTAGAAGTTTTCTTACATTATAATAGATAGCAGGTAAGATGATGGGTTTACTAGGCAACTGAGACATTAGGAGAGGAAATTTTATTTTGGCCATTAGTATATCAGTTGGAGGGATAAGGAGGTTGTAGTTAGCAATGATATTGGGGCACTGACTTTGTTTTGTGTTAATATTGGGCAGTTTAGGGTTCTGGTGTTACATTGTATTGCATTCGGTGGTGAGTGCAATTTTATGCAGTTGACAAAAAAAAAAAAAGATGCCTTTGCAGTGCATAATGTCATTAAGAAATTGGAATATGCAGGTGTGGAGTATTTACAGTCTTTTCTTTTACAGACAACATTGAGGTGGTGGATGGTGATGTGCAGAGTGGAGCTTTACTTGATGGGCTGAAGGAACGTGGACTCAACAGGCAAGAATGAAGGCTGAGGCATGTGTCAGCTGACAGAGGGCAATGAAAGGTGGTCACAGTTTTCCAGCAGTGCAACTGAATATGGAGTTGTTTCTTTGTGTTTTCTTTACTGCAGTCACAAGGTAATGTCTTGTTTGCTTTGTCTTGTCGGGGAGTATCAGAATCGAATTTCATATTGTATTGTTAGCTGGGGTCTTCTTTGCAATGGGTCAGGTAGCATTGCAGCCAGTGGGGGTTGGTGTTTAGTGGGTTGCATTGAGTAAGGTGGGTTTGTGAGCTAAGGGGTGTTTTTTGTAGGATGATTTAGCTTAGATTTATTGTACTTTAGGGGAGGCAGGATGGGGTTATTATTACTTTTTAGATTGGATTTGACATGTCATTGACCTTGTTTGACTGGATGGCATTGGGGCTATTTCGAGTTTTGGGGGTATATTGTGGTTGGTTAGTTTGGCCTCGATTGGTTTACTGTTGGTAATACATTTGGGTCGTATGCTAAAAGCCAAAGCCATGATGAGGGTTTAAGGGGTCATTGGAGTGTTGGCAAGATTGTTATTATGTGAAAGTTAAGAGAGTTTATGTGGTTATTAGATGAATTGGATAGCAAAGTTGGGTTGCAATTAGACAGGAGATGATGCAATGGTCTTGGCATGCTTTCAAGTGGCAGTGGGCTAAGGGTTTGGTTGTTTAGTTGGGTAGCCGAGTATGGGTATGACAGGTCATGGGTTTATGGTTGCTACTTTAGCATGGTAATGGTTTCAGAGGTTGTTTTAGCATTTAAGTTACTGGCTTTTTCGCTAGTTATGTGATACAGTTTTAGGAGAAGATGACTGATCCAACTAGGTTTAGACAGGGTAGTTTACAACAAATGATGTATGGCCTAATGCCTTAATTGTGGTTACATTGCATAAAGTTTTGGAAAGAGGGGAAACAGCCTGGTCAGGCTGGTGGGCAGAGAAGAGGGGCAGGCTTGCCATCTTCTGTTCCCCTTCTGGTGGTGGTTGTTTAATTCAGTAAGTTAGAAAAGGTAAGTGAGCGGTTACGCTGCTTGATAAGTAAATAAGCAAGCGGAGGTAAGCTGCTTATTTGGTTGAAATAATTCAATAAATGGTTACTAAAGTGAGTGGTATGCTGCATCATAAGTAAGTGAGTGGAGGTATAGACACTGCTTTCCTGATTAGGATGAGTGGGGACGCTGTCCTATGTTAATATTTGGTGCTGCTTACTGATTAGGATGAGCAGGGATGCTGTCCTATGTTGATGTTACATGGATGTTATTTTCATCTATTGAAATTTATGAATATTGGTTGGAATTTATGAATATTGGTTAACAATCATGTTTATGGAAGTTCAATAAAGATCGTCAAATGTCATTCGGTGTGATGTTTTATTGAAGGGGACCTGGACAAAATTTCTTTATTAATCATTTTAATCAAATAGACTTCTTCAGAAACAGTTCATCACCAAAATAAATAGTCTTTTTATACATTTTAACCATCCAGTAAAAAATAAGAATCAATCATACAATCAATTAATCAAAAATTAATCAGCAGTAACTTCATAATAAAATGAATTTAAAAAAAAAAATCCCTGCATACACATAAAAAAATACATAAAAGATTGCATAATACTTTTATTCTTCTATTAAAAAAAATTAATATTTACCATATGCATTAACCCAGGGTGTTTGTCAGCATCTAATTTAATTTGCCATTCAGCTTCTTTCTTTTCCACCCTGTTTTTATAGGGTCCTTTTGTGTATTTCTCAACTCAGACAGACCGTGCAAACACCTACTTACACAAGATGAATAATGCAGTCCTCTTGATGTAAAAAGACAGTAGAGGAGACCTGCAAGTGCAATACTAACACAGTCCACTTCAACAACTAGCCAGAAATCCCTTGCTGAAGGTAATTTCAAGTAATAGTGAGAGGAAGAACATTTTTTTCTTTTGTTGTTTTTTTTTTTAATCCAGTTTAGTAAAATACTTCTGAAATGCAGGCTAGGAATACAAGCTTTGCTGAGCTCCAGGAAAATAGGCAAGAGACAGTATGTAGTAAAGGGGGTTTATTCAAGAACAATATTGGTTGCTGTGTGGGCACTCAGCATCATGGGTCTATGGAAAACAATGGGTGCGATGACTACATAAATAGCTTATACAATTGTGATGTCTCTCCTCTGGACCAGTGATCTAGGAATCTCAATCCACACCACTGACACTGGTGGGGAATGTTCACGGAGGAAAAATAATAGACACACACAGTATTTTCAGATGCAGCTGTCTGAACCAAGTACAATTTCACTTAGCACACAGGGAATGCATACTCCAGCTCTGGGTCTGGACTTCAACTCCAGGCTCCACATAAGACTCCACACTGGCCACCTCAGAGTTGAGTTCTCAGCTGGGTGTTCCAAGCCAAGTCCTCTAATACCCTCTGTGTGAAATCAGAGCTCTTTGTCCCTTTTCAAAGTAGCTGACTCACGCATTCTTTAAGATTTGCTTTACACACACACAGACACACACACACACACACACACACACACACACACACACACACACACACACCTGGGAAAAGTTGGCACAGCTTACTCGCTTTGCCACCCCCAACCAGACTATAAGGTAAATTCACTGCCAGCAGCCAACTACTTTAAGGCTGATAATCAGGGTACCCAATTACTCTTAGCAAAATTAATACTTATACAAATGGTAATCCTCAAGAAACAAGACTTTCAGGAGTGTGCAATCACAGTGCCACTAGATAAATGCAAGTACTCACAAAGGTCAAAATATTTTCTGAAAGACTAGCTACAATGAAAAGTTTAGATATATTTAATAATAAATATTAAAAAAAATGAAAATACTGAATATCTATTTACAATAAACACCAGAATTTCAGTCACAGGAAATATAAAAAAGAACACCAATGGAAAGACTCATACAGATACAAGAAAAGCAACATTTAACTAATCTCACCATGTTTTCCTAATTGAGTGAATAATTACCAAAACTAAATTTATTTATTTATTTATTTATTTATTTGCATTTGTTTACTGGGATGGTCCAGCTGGGCCAGAAGTGCCAATTTTCAGTGGAGTCCCGGGGAGAAAAGCTCTACGTATAAGACATTTGACATACAATACAGAATTTACATTAATAAAGACATTTAGTGCATATTATTGGCAGCTTATACAACTGGTGAAAAAACAGTACATAAGTAGTCATTCTCAAATCAAAGATATTATACAAGCAATACAGAGTATATACAAGAAAACATTCCATATGAGTAGTTTTCAGCTAGCAAAATTTATATAGGACACTTCATGCAGTAGGTGTAAAACAGATATAGGAATTAATTAGAGACTGGGTACTTAAATTTTCACATGTTTAGAAGGTGTTATAGCTGAGCAATAGGCTATATTAGTCTTGTTGCAGGAATCAGCAAAGGCTGTGGATATTGTTGCAGATATAAGTGGTGGTACGATATTAAGGTAGGCTGCGAGAGTACCCGAATGTCTTGCCTGGTTCAATGGTAGGTATCCAGGTAAAGGTCAAGCCAAAATGCAAGACAAATGTGTAATAATTCCAAAATGTACTTGACACACCATGGCTGAAATAATAAAATAGCTTTAAAAATAATAAAATGTATATGGTGATTAAGTGGCAATACCCCTTTTCCTTTAACACAGTCCCTTCCCATAGAGACAGATCACATGAGGGGGCAATCACAAAGTAATGCAAGAAGACCGCATGTTTGATTAGTGAATCAGTGCATCAGGAAATGTGTTATGAACACAAGGACCAAAAATGAATAATTTAATAATAAACATTTTCTACTTCCCTCTCACTGTTGATGAGATGAACCTTTTAAATAAAGGTCTATACTTTCTACCTGTTAAGAAAATAACATCTACAGATGCTATTACTGATTTGAAACTGTTTTCCAAGAATGAGGGCATGAATCTGATGTTCCCACCACAGTGTGCTCATGGTAATCCATTTTTTCAGAAACCAGGTAGTTTTACACCTGCATCACATCCCCTTGTTGAAGCATTCACTGCTGTTTGTGAAGATGATTTGTGAAAAGCCTTCGTTAAAGGCTGTAAAACTGAATTTTATAATTTATCTGAAGGTGAATTGGCTGCATTGAAAATGCTTCGTAGCAATCCTCATCTGAAAATTCATCCATCAGATAAGGGAGGAGGTATCATACTTATGGACAGGCAGCATTATTTGTTGAAGATGCATGCAATGCTAAAAGATGGTCATACATATAAGTGCCTGTATAGAATTCAAGTTGATGGATTGACTAAAAACATAGATTTATACTTGTATGACCATCATATGATAGGTTTGATTTCTTTAGCACTTGTGTGGTTTACCAAATGTTTACAAGAATCATAGAGATCAACCAATGCAACCCATTGTTTCCAGTCATGGATGGGTACTGAACCCCTCTCTATTTTTGCTGAGAAAACCATTAGACCAATATTGAACGACATTCCCAATGTACTTAAGGACACTAAGAACTTCCTTTCAGATCTCTATGCTTGATACAAATAATTAGAAGTGAAAGATGACTTGTTGTTTACAACTTTTGACATTGCCTCTCTCTATACAGTGATACCTAATGATTAAGGCATTGAGAATGCTAGAACCTTTCTTTCCACATGCAGTGATTTGTCTTCAAATAAAGTATTATTGATCTGTATGTTACTTGGAGAACAATGCCTTTATGTTTAAGCAAGACTTTTATTTACAATGTGTTGGCATGGGAATTGGTACTGCATGTGCCAATTCTTATGCCAATTTAGTTTTGGCACAGTTGGAATGTGACTTTATCTATGCCAATAATCCATAGGTTCATAATATAAGTTATTACAGACATTTTGTAGATGATGTCTTTCTTGTATGGAAGGGCAATTCTGAGAGTCTTATGCACTTTATGGACTACCTGCATTCTACTATTACTTTTTTACATTTTACACTTAATTTTTCAGAGGACTCTATTGATTTATTGGATGTCAGGGTCAGCAGAGATGCTTTAGGTAATATTTCCATGAAAATGTATAGGAAACCTTGTAGGAAGAATAATATCTTACATAGAAGTAGTATGCATTCTCGACATGTAACTAAGAATGAGGTCAATGAGCAGCTACTTAGAATATCTAGGCTGCACAATGATGATAGCCATGTAACTGAACCATTGAGTTGCTGCAGCTGAGTTTGTTGCTCACAGCTACTCCAATAAAGAACAATATGAAACCATGGAGGAAGTTCACTCTATGAAAGAAACGGTTGCAACCCCTTTTTTTGGTGATCGTCGTTTTAATAATATGCAGAATGAACATGCTGTTCCTGGCCATAAAATAGTGTTAATGTAGTCTAGCAATATTGGGATAGTCTGTGACATAACAAAGAAGAACCGGGCTATCTTAATGACTGGTACAATGCTGAAAGAACTTCTGGGTCCTGTGCCTAAATTTTCTTTTCGTAATAATGTTTCATTGAAACGACAAGTATGCCATAGGCATTTTGACTCTGAAGTAGCCCAATCTGTTCCTGAAGGCATGTGTACTTGTAGATCTTGCAATGCATGTAGCCACATTTGGGTTGGCAGTTCATTTCTACATACACCAACGAATTATACATTTATTTTTTTACTTTTTATGCTGACTGTAGGATGATGAATGTTGTTTACTATGCAAAGTGTCAGGCTTTATGTAGGGAAGATGAATCGCCCTTTTAAACACAGAAATTTAGAACACATTAATGATATACGTAAAATTTGTAGCAAGAACCCTTTGACAAGGCATGTGAATAATTACGAGGCTGATCATATTTTTAGATTTTTAGTTTTAGAAGTTGTTTGCTTAAATTTGAGGTGCGATGATGTAATGAATAGGACTGAGTGTACTGAATTTAAATGTATCATATGTCTAAAAGCTGACAGCTTTCCTGGTTGAAATGAAGTGTTATCTGTCAAACCTGTACTAAAGAATCATGATTTGAGACACTAAGTGGACTATTTATTTAGCTTCATGATTATAGTTTGTTACGTATGAAGGCATTTCTTCCTGTGGTATTTGACTGGCTGTTACAGCCTAGATCTGTATTTTGATTTGTGTTCATAGATAGTTATTTGATTGTTTAGCTTGCTATCAATGAAAGCAACACTTCCTGCTTTAGGTTGATTGTCCATTATAGCTCAACTTGAACTGTGATTTGTACACATAGCTAATGATTTTGATTGGCTATGTGGCGCAGATCTGTAG
Source organism: Protopterus annectens (assembly GCF_019279795.1). Classification (NCBI taxonomy): domain Eukaryota; kingdom Metazoa; phylum Chordata; order Ceratodontiformes; family Protopteridae; genus Protopterus; species Protopterus annectens. Next base: position 1,015,022,551 of record NC_056745.1, on the reverse strand, counting down.
TTTGATTAGTGCACTTTTTGGGTGTTTTGACTGGATGAGAATGATTTTCCCCATTTGATTATTTGTAGCTGATTGGTTGTTTCTGATTTTAAAAGCAGGTGTGTTGCACTTTCATAATTTTACTGGTCTGAAGAAGTGGTGTGTTGTACTACAAAAATGCTCATCATATACATTTTGTTATATTTATTAAAGTTATTTTATTATTTCAGCCATGGTGTGTGAAGTACACTTTGTAATTCTTGACTGAAGCATTACTGTTCCCTACTTACTTGCTAGAGCAAGGCAAGATGAAGCTAAATGAGTGTCTCTTGTGTCAGTTCCAATAACAGAGTGCTGAGTGCTATTGGCACATCTCTCACTAGTATCTAAATACAATTTCAGTGCTGGCTACAGAATGACATCACATCTGGTCACCTGACTCTGTGGTTCCCACACTACCCCTTCACTAGATACTGAGCCAGGATTTGGCACAGCTGTGCACCAATACACTCATATAACTTTAGCTAAAGGCTTAATATATCTGAAAGTTATAAAACAATTCAAACACTTCTACCCTTCCTTCAGAAAGGCTTTTCGTAGACATTGCATTTCTGGCTGCATTCAGACCTATGAGATAGAATCTTTATGGCCTTGATGAAATCATTTAATTTGAGGCTATTTTTCTTAAGGTTAGCTGGGCTGAGCTTCACCCCTTCCCTTCCAGTATACTCTGTTAAAATATATACACTTCAGCAGTTACAACACAAGCAACTTTAAAAATGCATTTTTAACACAGGGATCTGTACAAATCAGTTTGACATTCAAATGACATGTAATTCTTTACAAAACACCAGCTAGCTATGCTGGCTTATGTTACACATGCACTGCCCTGCTCCCCTTGGCACAACTGGCACTACCTCACATTATCACAACAATTGTCAATAACAATGAAAGAGGAACATTCATAGTGTAGTAGTTGATCCTTTACTAACCATGTTGAATTGTCAGCTATCCAGGGGTAGCAGGTAAATTGCATGCAACATGGCTCCAAGGAATAAACTAACCTCTGAGCATTTGAACCCACTGCTATCCACATCAAATGACAGTCTGATATTGGATTAAAAATGTTCTGTGACCTCTATTTCTGATAGGAAAAAAATAAATAAACTGGTTCTGTTTTAAAGAGGAAGAAATGATAAAAACCAGTCTACTTGAGAACTGTTTCAATCTACATGACTGCATCAAAAATTCTAGGATCAGGAATAAAAAGTGACCTTGCCTACATGTAGCAGTGATCACTACTATTTAGAAATGAAATCAAGATTTCAGACTTAATATTCTTTAACATTGACAGAAGGACAGACTGGTGCCTTTGTAGGTTGCTTTTGTCACCATTTTCAATAAAGACAATTATATGCCCTATGATTACACCTCGTCCTGTCTTCAACCATTACTCAAGTTGATTAATAAAAATGTTAACCAAAATGTGGCTTATTTTATGACCAAATTTGAATTTAAGTGCTTGCCTTATCTGTTAAGTAGCACAACAATACCATTTTTAAGTTTTGTAGCCTGATGTTAAATTACCAACTTTCTTGTTTCCATCAAGAGGTGTAGGGTAGGGTCCAATACCTCTGCTCCTCAGTTTGTGCTGCTGGTCAAAGGTACAGAATTATCCACAGTATAACATTAGTTCCTTACTTGGCTTTAGTCATGTTCATAAAAAATATTTTTAAACATGTTTTCATCATCCTGATAAAGGACTAACATTGTTAACGAGCAGAACATTCTAATGCAATAATATTTATCATATTTATATATTTTAAATGGAGATTATTTATATTTCTTATTACTGCTACTGCATTATAAATACATAAGCTTACATATTTTTCAGTCTTAATGTAGACATACTATGTAGACTTCACAAAAGTTTGCTGAGATATTAATAAAGATTTTCATTTGGCTCCTTGAATCTAAACTAATAATTTATATTTCCCTTGCATTTTTTTGCTTGTGTTTTGTCTATTCCAGTGTCTTTTATGTAGTACATACATTTGTTTTTAAAACTTGCTTTTAAAACTTTGAGTTTACATTGCATGTGATCTGTTATAACAAACTATGCAAATAAAATAAAGGAGATATGAAAACCCATGTAAGAGATGACAATGGGAAGAAATGAAGCTCCAAGAATTTCTGCTTCTACTTTTAAACTGTGACAAGTCAATCATTATATTTGTATCAAATGGCTTGCTAAAGCTTCCACACACACAAACACACACACATACACACACAAACACACACACACACACACACACACACACACACACACACACACACACACACACATGCACTGAAGTGCATTTTGCATTATTGTACCACAGTTCAAAAATGTTAATACAGAAAAGAATTCAAAAACTTTCCAATCATGCCCCTTAGCACCTCGCACCCAGATCAGCTGCACCCTTCACCCCACCCTTGTAATGCATATGTTAATGAGGAAGGGATATTTGATTGTCCAGGAGTTCAATTAACTTTTCATATTAATTTTGTTTCAGTCAGTGGAATGGAAGATATGTGAAGGCTGCCAGCCTAGCCAGATAGAATTTTGTCGATATTTCTGTCATTTTTAAATATTAATATAAGCCACAGGCTTGTTCTCTTAAATGGGAGAAAATTGTGTTAAATGTGGAACCACAAAAAATGTAACAACAGTACACTCTGCTGAAGGAAAGCTGATAAGTCAAGCACTGTGTAATTGTTTGATGTCAAAACTCGGAGCCGAGATGTCTAAATGAAGAAATTCTTCCTATTGTTTTGAGGCCAGAGTTAATGGCTAGGATTTACATGTATAATTTCTTTTATTGCTCTGACTTCCTGACCAGCTGCAAGATCAAAAGGGCTATTAACCTCTGAGTTTCTGTTAGCCTGGGAAAACCAGAAAATTGTTAAGAATGATGTAAGGTGAATCAGCACTGTGTTATCAATTTAAATACAGAGAATCAGAGAGCATTTGTCATTTGTCTTCAGAACATCCAACATCACCAGCACTGCTTGGCTCTATATGTAAGTTTGTTTTATAACTGTGTTTTCTCTTAGCTATAGCTAGGAAATAGGAATATTAGATTAGTATTTTTTCTGTATTGATGTCAGAACTATTCTACTGTGTTATTTTATGCATTTTCCTGTGTCTGAACTCTTGACTAGCACTGTGTAGTAAGAGGCATTGTCTTGTGTTTTTATTATTTATTATTAAATATTTTTAAACCTTTCAACTGTGGCTGTTTTGTGTAGAGATAATTTAAGCTCTAGAGTACATTGCATGTATATAGTGATACTGTCCAAGTCTCTCTAAATAAGCCTTGACTGTTCAGATGAACTTACCATTTGGATAATAATATTGCACAGTAATAATTGGACACCCTTTGTTAAGGCCTTTCTAGTAGCTGATATTAGTGGGTGGTGGCAGCTTGTACTACCTTCTAGACTGGGCAGAAAGGGGGCACAGCTGGAAAATCTGTGCCAGCCTTCCCCAGGAGTGTCTGTGTGTTTGTGTATAACTGATACCTCAAAGTGTGCATGTGTCAGCTACTTGGACAGGGACATGAAGCACTGGATGGACAGAGAGGGTGCTGGAGGTTTTAGCTTGCCCACTTGGCTGAGATCTGTACCCTATAGCTGTGGCAGTGAGGAATCTTATTTGGGATCTGGAGTGAAAGGGAGAAACCAGCCCCAGACTGATTGTGATCTCTATGTGCTCTTAAGGGAAATTGTGATTTACTGTGTGTGTATTTGTTATCTTTCCCAATATGGATGCCCCTCACTGGTGTTAGTGGTGAAGATTGAGGCTCCTTGATCAGTGGGCCAGTGCACGGATGTCACACACACATCCACAAACACACCACACACATTTGTGTGAGCGTGCCTTATCTATCTATCTATCTATCTATCTATCTATCTATCTATCTA